>NC_134704.1:27487510-27757510 GCF_043290135.1 Rhipicephalus microplus | reverse complement strand
CGTTTATTCTCTGTGCTCTTATGTGCAATAGGATCTAGGTGTCGAGAAATGAACCATTTTTTTAATTTTGTCAACGGAAGCTGTCAGTAATTATGGCTTAAATCAATCGAACTTGTTTTCTGACGACGAAGCATCGGCGAAGAGGACAAAGGAAATTGCAGCGTCCCTTACGCGTTCCCATAAGACGACCACAAAGCGAACGCAACCTTATTTTACATGCGATCTTTAGAGCCTGCCTCGCCACCTACCGAAAGCTTTTCGCACCTAATTGTTTTCACATTGCCTCTGAGATCGGAGGCAGCTCGCGTGGTTTTCAACTGCCTGCGTGATCGGACCACCAACCAATAAGTTGACGTGTTCAAGTCTCGTCAGAGTGACGTCACTAATTCTAGCGATTTGGAATGTAATGATGACGTTATAAAGTGTTAACAATTTTTTTGTCACTTATGTTGGCACCGAGGCTACGATGTGTCAGTTAACTTTCGAGTTCGATGAAGCGTCTGAGGCTCTAGCTTGAATAATATAGGTACCCTTCATGGTGGTTTAGTAGTCAGTGGACTAGACTTCTGGCCCGAAGGTTGCAACATCGCATTTCTGCCGCGTCGGCCGCATTTCGGTTAAGGTGAATTGCCCGTGCGCTGATGTTTCGGTTTGTTTTAAAGGAGCCTAGAAAGTCAAGATGGCCGGAGCCTTCTACTGCGGTATTCCTCATATCGTGGTTTCGGAACATACTCCTCCCCCCTGCACACCAATTATTATTATTATTATTATTATTATTATTATTATCAAGAGCAATGGTTTGAAGCAGCTGCTTTTTGACGCACTTGCGAGACATCCAACATGGTAAACGCGATGTTGTTCTAGGTATTAAGGTAAGGTTAGTGAGGTATGTATGAAATGAGAGAGAGAGAGAAAAAAAACATAAAACAGTGAACAGGTAGTACAAATGGTACTACAAAAGAGCACAACCACTGGTAGACGTGATGTTACAGTGCAATGGTGGCAGACCAGTGGTTAGAAAAACATTAGAATAGGAGCCTGTGTTTATTGGACTCCTGTCAACCAAAGAACCCCAGGTGGATCTATGTTTCTGGAGCCCGCCACCACATCATAAAGTTGCAAATCTACTCCGACGACATGTTAGCTTGCTTACATGCCTGGCGGCAAGGAGTAAGGCGATAAAAGATAGCTAGAAAAATAAATAGTCTATTGAAAGTAAGACACGCTCATGTTATGCCAATAAAAATTATATCCGACAATGTTCCGATAAAACGAGGTAACCGCGACGGCTTTCAACTTGTTTTTGTGCGGTTATATTACGCATGACATTTGCTGCAAATGTTGCAAAAAAGTTCCATAAACTACCGCATAATCGCACAGCACGATGGTGTGAATGAAAAAAAAACAGCATTAGACTGTACGCAGTGCAGCACACAGCAATAAAGTCACGCAGTCGCATCTTCTTGCTAGAACGACAGTGCATATTATCAGGTTATATCGTGGCGTGCTGGGTCAGTCTATCGTTCTCCCAAAGTGGAATAAATAATGCTTTGAACACTATATTTTTTCATCAAAAACAGAAGCGATTTAACTTGTACAGCTTCCGCGAATCGATATACATGCTTTAGAGTGTCCTCTTTAATCGTGAATGATAATTCGCGTTCTGAAGTTTAGAGCGCAAGAATTAGGAAAGAGATGTCACGCAAATTTTTACTGTACCATTAGGCTTTATAAGACTTCGTCAGAGCCCGCAAATCTACGAGGTTTGTGCTTGCATTGAATTTGAGTAACTGCGATTGTAATAGTAAAGGTAAGTCCCCGGCTAGCAAGATTCCCTGCAAAGCGTCACCATATCCATGGTCGCCCCTCCCAGGTGAATGCAGTGGTTGCTAGGTAAGTGTTGTTGGTATCCATGGACACGATCCACAAGATTCAGCTGGATGATTCGCTGCTTCACCGCACCGCTCTCGATTGCCGACGTAGTTCGTGGGAGAAGCGCAGCACACATTAATATGTAACGCACGAAGAGTTAAATCTCTTTTAATGCGCTGCGGTCTCATGCCCGAAACCGCAGGCAGAATGACATTAGGTGTGCATATTTTATTCCCGCACGAATGCTGCCTCTGCGGCTCGTACGTTCTGCTGGTGGATGAGAGGTATACGTTCTGATTTCACGCAACGACGGTCACGATTCGGCGAGCAAAAGGGGAAGAAAGGAGGAAGGAACATGAGAGCGTCGCCCGCGATCTCACCCACCGCCACGCCTATACAAATGGCCCCGACTCCGCTGGATTTATTCCACTACACAAAGAGAAACTGACCGCATACAATGAGATCACTGAACACTTCTTTCTATACGGGCAGAATAATTTATCCGCACCCTCCCGCAAGCTTCAACAGAGCACAAGCCGTAACACTTTGACAACTACAAGCAAAATCGTACTATTCACCTGTTCAAATCAGGGAGTGGTACGGAGCAGAATAGAAATTATATGCAAAGCCTGCGACGAAAATGCACGCACATTAGACCATATTCTCCGAAACTGCGGTTTACCGGGGCCCTGTATTACGCGTGAACGTTTCGAAAGGCTCACCAGATTGCAAGCTTGCAACAATCAAATCCTGGCTGTCCAGTACGCCCACGACAAGGCTGAGAGGCTCGACCTCCCTGTTCCGTCGTGGAAATAGCCAGGCTGGCGCATTCGCGTTATGTACAGGACAAACAATAAAGTTTTAAAGAAAAAAAAGAGAGGAAAGGTAGCCATTCTAGAATACATTTATGCTACCTTAATACAATAATACCTAAGGTTTTACGTCCTAGAACCCCAATATGATTATGATATGAAGTAGCGCAATATTGCGGAAATTTTGACCGCCTGGTGTTCTTTACCGTGAGTGTGAACATTATTTAGTTCACGGGCTTCTTTCTAGCACTTCGTCTCAATGTAAATGTGGCCACCGCGGCTGGTATTCAGCAACCGAGCATTGTTACCACTGTACGAATGAGGTGAACGACAATCATACCCTACACCACAGAAATGAATGGGTGAGTTTGAAAGTGAGAGTTATACAAAGATATAAAGGGTGAGTGGAGGGAAAGAGAAAGATATTAGGCACATACACACTCAAAGTCACAGTCCTCCTCAGTCAATACTCCACTATTGGTCTATATACCTGCTTGTTCAAGTGGTTGGTTAGTGAAACTTCACTACATATGGTCCAGAAAGACGCGACTAGCGCACTGAAACGCTCCTCCCCCGTTGGAAAGGACAGGTTAAGCGTGTTTTTAGGAATTTCAGCCATGCGTTTCTCGCCTTTATGCGCGGTGACTTCCCAGGACTAAACGCTACTACGGTTACTATACATTCATCAGTGCGTGCTCACGGCGACTAATCAGAGCGACTACGAGTGATTGTCACCACACAGCGTCGCATGGACAGTATCAAAACACGTGTTACATTGTTCCCGTGCTATCACAGTTGTCCCAAGCTCGGGTTTGAGTCATTCTGATGTCACAAGACAATACCTTCGCGTGTTTGTGGTCGTAAGCTAAGTATTGTACAAGAGCCCCATTAGTCACGTAGTGCTGACTACTGTTTCAAGAAGTCACCACCCGACACCTCGAGTAGCAAGCGAGCTGATAAGCCAGGCTAACATATCCGTGAATTTAATTATTATTTGCTATCTTGATCTAAAGATACGTGTAATACTGGGCGTAACTACATTTTCTTATTGTTGAAGCACACAGGCGGAGGAAAGACGTCTAAATTTCAGAGCTCTTTTCTTTTTGTTGGACACAGAGTTTTATACATTATACAGGAGAGTTTCATCACGTATAGTTTTAATCATGCTGGCAGCGGAGATTGTGAAACTGCGTAAATGAAATGTGCGGCGAAACTAACAAACCGATACACTTTTGCTCATACCGTCTGACGTAACGACAGTCTTCATCAGCTTTGTCACAGATACTTATCGCTTGAATGTATGCTACACGTGCTGACAGGTCGTTAGATAAGGCATGAATTTCAGTTTTCTAAACCTTCCATTTCCCCTCGTACAGTTGCTGTCGAATACGTGCCATTTTTGTTTCACTGCTGTAAACATATGCGTATTAGAAATATACTGCACTGTCGGTTTATTCAGAGAGTAATCTCGCTCGCTATCTCGCTTTTCTAGTCTGCCCAAAGTATTGACCCCACAAATATGCGCAGCAGCAGCAGCGAAAGTAATGGACATATCGCGAATACACGCGAGCGAACAAAAGCAGAGATTCAATTTGTAACTCCCTGGAACGAACCATAATCGTGAATACGCTGCCTCTACGCTGAATTCTTAACGGCGGGTGTCCGATTGCTTGGGTTCTTGCGTCACTCGAGTCTCCGCGAGTCTTCTCTGCATCTTTACAACTGACGCCTCTCTTAGCAAACTCTGGCGCACAACCACAGTCTGCTAATGAGCGAAAAAAAAAAGCAGAAACTTGGACAAGCTGCACCCGACCTAACAGCTGCTCAATTTACTGGCATGGTTATGGACGAAGACTGCCGCAGTTAGCGTTCGAAAAATTGCTGCGATTGCCTCATGTACGGCAATACATTAGGAGCGAAGATCTCCTTCAGCGGATACTACCCCTTTTGAAATTTTCGTAAATCAAAGTACGAAAAAAAGTAAGCTTACGCTGAAAGGAGTCTGTATTGAAAGAAAAAAAAACAGTTCAGAAGTTCTGGCGCAATCACCGAAATCTTTACGTAGGCTTCGTGCGTGATTAGAGAGTCTGCCATTTGGAACGTTTCGAGGTCGTCTCCAGTTCTGGAGCACAACGTTTCTTGAAGAGAAGTTATGCCACTGGATGTTATACGCATGTTGATTATTATTTCGTGAACTGTCCATGGCTCGGGCATTTGATGACGCACAAAAAAAACTGCACAAAGAAGAAAAAGAAAGGCAAGCAGATAAGAATTATATGAGGCAACTGAGCGTGGTACGCGCTTTAGCTAATGATCTGAAAACTTGAAGTTAAATCACTCATGGTTTTTGTTGTGTTCGTGGCGCTGTGCATATTCTGAGAAAGATTGACGTTATTTTCACGAAGATCTTCAGTGTGCTGACTTTTCCGTTGAGAAATCATTTAACAAGGAAGATCTCCGGAGTATAGACGTTCCGAGAATTCGACTTCGTAAAAGCAGCGACGAGTGCAAGTGCACTTTGCGGAACGTCGGATTCGGTGAATTTCCTGTTTAAAACTTCTAATCACTTCAAACCGTCGTGTTTTTTTTTTTTCGTGCACCTCTCTCTAGTTTGAAGAACCTCGCTTTGGTCGTTGGACGTTAGCGCAAATAAGGTAGGTTAGTGCAGGCAATCTAAACACAGTTGTAACGTCATGAATGCTCATTTACTCAAAAACAAATAAGCAGATTACCCCAACCCAGGACGCGCTAAGGCAGAAGAAAAAACAAAAAGAAGGAAATCACGAAAAGAAACAGAACGAGAAAGGTCAAGACAATGCTAACACAGATGAATTAGAGAAAAAAAAAACATAGTGGGAGAGAGAGAAAGAGAGAGAATTTTTTAGAAGGCAAAGAGGTCGGCCTGAGCTAGTTCGCTCTAGCCTGCTATGCTACACGGGGGATAAGGGAAGGGGGAGAGAAAGAAGGATGAAGATGGGGACAGGAATGGGTGGTGCGTACGTACAGTAGCCACTTAGCATAGCGCTTTAAAACCTATCTAGTCCGGTGCTTTTGATGAAGTCTAAAACACCCCGTTTAGCAGTTTTTGGCACTGTTTGGCCATTTATTAGCTAGGCTTGTGAGTAAGCGATTAGGCATATTTAAAGCAGTGCAGAAGTATGCGTGGATTCGAAGTACGTATTTGAACCGCGCTATTAACAAATGTTTTCGTGCGCTTAGACCTTAGGGAAGGTAAATTGTATCTCTTCTTTTTTTCGATCTGAAAGGGCAATAGCAGGATAAACCTTAAGCTATATAGCAGGCTAACCGTAACAACACACTAACCTTTTGGTAGGGACGATGAAAGAGGGAAAAACGAAGTGTCCAGTGCCACTAAATGTGAAGAATGACCAGCGTAACAACAGCGACATTCGTCTTTCATTTCGGACCACGTCATGGCGTCATTGCAATTGACCGACGATGACCGATGACATACGTGTCTTTTTGGACGTCACTGCATAAGGACTCGCTTTCTCGAAGAGTGCTCGACAGCTTTGAACTTGGCTTGGTCACCATGACAACCACTGCATTAAAGCACGAGCGAAACAAGCAAAGAAATAAAGAAGAAAAAAGAGAAAGAAAACAAGACAAGGAAAAAAAGAACAAGAGAAGGAGAGAAAAAAAGAAACAAGGAAAAAAGAAAGAAGCAAAGAAAGAAAGATAAGAAAGAAGAGAAGAAAGGAAGGAAGAAAGAAGCATTTGGGTAACTTCTAATAAGCAATATTATGACTGCCAGAAACAGAGGACGCCCGAACAGTCGTACGACTGTTGACACCATGAGCTCGCAAAGACGTTTCCAACAGGTTTCCAACAAGCCGCACCAAGGTCTCCAATCAGCAAGTCGAGTCGACAGTTTATCACGCACCCTTCCAACCAATCAAAGCCTCGGTTGCGCCAAGATTCGACGCCGTTTAAGTAACGCCGAACTCCGGGCTATCCCACCCCGCTGCACCGTTATCGCGCGACAGACCATACGTCATCGCACTCTCAAAGCTCGCAAGGAGATGAAAGACGAGACGACAATAACAAGAGAGAGAAAGAAAGACAAGAACAAAGAGCGAGACACGTCCGAAGGAAACCGGAGTCAACGCCAGCGGCGACGAAGTTTCGAGAGAAGCGGGTGTTATGTCGGGCATCGCCGATGGAGCCAGACTCGGCCGTCATCTCGGGACCCGCCCCGAAGCGCACGACTGGGACACGGGGGAGTGGGGGAAAACGGTGTCGCAAATTGCGAGGACTCAGCCGGCATCGCAGCTTGCCGCTCCGCTGGCTGCTCGCTGGTTGCTTCGGCCAATCGACTACATAGGCGGGCGGCTGTGACCGTGATGGATTTGGATCTAACGCCGCTTCGAGAGGCCATCATCGACAGCTGCCTCTGGCACGACGGAGCAGCGACTAGCGAGAGTGCACGCGCACTGCGAGGGGCACGTAGGGAAGGAAGGGGGGGGGGAATCAAGATCCGCTCGATTGTTTTGCCGAGATTGGCACGACGGATTGCGAGCTTCACTCCAGCTATTGAGGAGACGCCTTCGAAAGTGTTTGGATTTCTCTCACGATGCGACTTTGGGGGGGGATGCACTTGGGACGCTGCGCGATTACGAGAAGCGGGGAAAAAAATCTGGGTCGCTCGACTATAGTGGAAAGTGCGAAAGCATATTTTTATGCTTTTTTTACATAATATGGCGGTGCTTTCTTGTGAAAATGCGTTACGGTTTTCGATGCCCCTTCTTTTCTTCCCTCTTGCATCGCTTACGCTAATTTTTTTCGCATGACTATGTTACATGCTCATGCATGTAACTCCCGACCTCCACTATCCTTTTAATTGAGGAACAAGCAGTATGCTATGCTATAGACGGCACAGGCAATCGAGCATGAGAAGTTCCAGAATCGCACATACTCTGTCAATACACGTTGAAAAAAAAAATACTCTTGAAATTGCACTGTAATAACGAGCCATAACCAAACCCGCCACCGTTACGTAACGTAAAAGTGAATGTCGACACTTTAATTATAATATCGGAGATTGATAGGCCCAGGCTGAGTGGAACTTTCATTTCATTGTTTTTATTATTTCATTCCTTTCTCCCTAACTCGCTAATTATTATATAAGCATTTCATTTTGCACTAGAACAGGTGAGCACAGCTTCGACCATTGTGGAAAATGTCACTGCCTTCAGTTCTACTCTTCTTTCGTTTCCAGCCTGCAAAATATTCTAAAAATATACAAGAGAGGTTAACATCTACCTAACGTTTATCCTACAGTAGACCGAGAAAAATAATACGCTGGTAGATCGTCAGCGCACCTCACCAAACACATTGAATTGCGTTTACCACTAAGCTTGATGCGCATACCAAGCGATGTGCTACATATCGGCGCGCTTTGCAATCGTAGATTAATGTCCTAAAGTTACCAATTAGTAGTTGAATCGTTTTAGCGGTGTTAAGCAGCGTGGTTACACCATAACCGTGTGTGGCAAGGTTTGTGCAGTCCCGTGACGACTTATTAAGTTTGACACAAGTAATGAGAGGAAGGGGGATCAACAGATAGAAAGATGGGAAGATTGGCCAGTTGCTAAACAATATGGCGTCTCCATGTTAGGGAAGGAAGGAAAGTATCGCCTACAACCCTACGTTCGCATCGTATTTTTTGTCTTTTGTTTCCTGCTTGTATTTCTTTATGTCAGTTTCTCTTGCTATTTTAGTTTGTTTCCTTCAACCTTGAACTTATAACAAGTGTCCTGCAGATGTAGGAAAAAAATGGGCAATCGCAATAAAAAGTGTGGACCTCGCATGGACAAGCAGAGCGAGAAGAAATTACCATTAAACAAGCTACCCGCTGCTTTAGGTTTTCTGAAGTCTTTCGTTCCAATGATATTCTTTTAGCTGTAACTGGATTGACTCGTATGATATGATTCCTGACATAGAATGCACAATTGCTTTCTCTATGGTGGTTTTTCTCCAAGTATCCTGCTTTCTTATTGGTTACCTTCGTTCCTTATGTTAAGTTTTCGTCTTGCTGGCCGAAGCTTTGTAGACTGCAGCCGCTTAATACAAACGCGACTTCATTTTCAATTTCTTTTAACACTGTTACATTTTTTTGTTTCCTTTGTGGCAGTGCTTCATTTATTAACTACACTTTCTTTCCCATCAGCCATTACACGCCTGCGTCTTTCATAATCTGCTTTTCTTGACTTTCACTTGCACGAAGGAAATCCAATCAAAGTTGACTTTACCGATCCTACTGCTATGCATTTCATATCGCGCGTTTCCTAATGCAGCGTATCGAAAATTTCTTTTCTGACGAGGTTGAGGCCGCCGCCGCCCTAATATCAGCCTCGGTGGCCCCACTGCCAAAGAAAAATGTAAGAGCGTCGCAATAGAGTTGCACATACTGTTACATTATGCAAGCGAAAGAACTCCAGCCCTACTAAATTAAACAGGGGCCTTATATCCACGAAACTTTTTTTTTCCATCGCCCTGTTGCCTATGTCTCGCCATCTCCGTGAGAATGTAAGAAACTACTACTGACTGCGTGGGTGTCTAGTGAACACCCCTGCCTCCCCTCCCCGCTCTCTCTCACGCACATACATTTCTTAGTAAAGTTTGGAACAAAAGCAACGCAACGATGCTACAAAAAAGGGGCGCATATGTGCAGGGGCACATCCAGCAAATTATTTAAGGGAGGAATGTTTAACCATACTTTATGTAGGTACGTGCGTGCGTTTGTATGTGTACGCAGAGGCGAAGTGTGAACTCTCACCTCTCGGCTACGCCAGCGCACCTGCTGCGCGCGAAGTTACTTCCACTGTACGTGCATGTTCAGTGCAGTAAAAAAAAATCTTTTGTTCTTATCAACATTCCGTAAATATACACCCTGATAGTTCTCCATGCAAAACAACAGAGCGAGCCCTTCTTGCATACGGTTCATGCAGCCCTCATTGTTCCAATGTTTCGGTGATGTGGTGGTCCTTCGTGCATATACACGCGTATGAATCCGCCTTGTCCATGAGTCTGAGCGAAGACCATTGTGATCACTGTGCGATCTTTCGAGCTCAAGGAACAAAGGACAGCATTATTCGAACCAACAAAGGGGGACACCTTCCACAACGTAAGCCTATTAGCCGAATGGTAGCTTATTCAGTTTAGTGATAGCATCATAATGTAATTCGACTAATGCTACACGACAAGAAATCAATGTTAAGCTTACAATGCCAAACTTACGAGGGAGCAAAGTTTGTCCTTACCGGAAACCCAAACATTTCTCTCGCGGGTAATGCCTCGTGAACGGAGGCGCCTTATGCGATACAATAAACCTGGACTGTGTGCGTGGTATGCAATGTGTATCTCATTCTCTCCCTCTTTTATTCCTTCTTTCCCCTCCCCATGTGTAGGGTAGTGAACTGGACGCAGTCTAACTTACTTACCTTCCCTATATTCCTTCTTTCTCTCTCGCGTTCACTTCATCAATCATACAGAGCCAACTTCCCTTGCAGTGAAATCATTCGTATCCAGACTGCTTTCGTCAGCTCCTCATTGTGTTTACTTTTTACTTGTTGTAATTGCCTCTCATTACAGCCATCGAGGGCCTCACGTGTGTTGTGTTGACCCACTGCCCATATGATAACCAAGAGTTCGCGTTAAAGGAAACGTCTTACAGCATGAAACAAAGCGTACAAGTACAGGCACCGAAATAGGCGCAATTCAACCGTAGAAAAACTACGCCGTAATTGAAGACTTGCGACGCCAAACAGGAAGTGGGCCGAACGGCACCGAGCCGGCGACCTCGATGCATCCGGTCTCGTAATGAAGCATGATAAGGATCGTCAACAACTCATGATACTCTTAAAAGTGGGCCATGCGTCAGACAACTTCGTGCTATTTTCTTTAGCTTTCTTTAACCGATATTTTTGTCGCGTCGTTTGCGTCACGAGACCAGGCGTCCGTCTTTCTGCGAACGCGCAGAACATCAAGCGCAAGTGCGTTCATGACACAAATGCGATCTCATCCAGACGAAAAGAGAGCGATAGATAATAATAATGTCTGGAGTTTAACGTCCCCAAACCACGATATGATTACGAGAGATGCCGCAAGTGAGGGGCTCCGGAAATTTCCGCCACCTGGGGTTCTTGTACGTGCACCTATCTGGACGTGCACTGTATATAAAATTGTCTGGGCTAAGCGCTGACTTGTAGGCGTAGAATTGTCATGGCGACATGTCCCGCCTTCATAGCGCCTCCTTCCATCTTGTTTCATGCTTTTATTTCTCTAATTTCTTCCCCTCTCATCTAGTAGGGTAGTGAACCAGCCGCGCGTCTGGTTGACATTCCTGCTTGTTATATTCTGCTTTCCTCTTCTTACTCCTTGTCCCCGTCCTCATATATTGGGCATTACGATCAACAGAGTTTCTTTCTTTTTTTCAACTTTTAATAGCAGAGATATCTTTAACAGCCAGGGGTGCGTTTTGCTTTGTCGCTCAAACTACACATTTCTTTCAGACGTACACTTTAACAGACAGTGATCTCCCTAGAGTATGTTCATTGCATTCGCAGCTGTAAGTTCACTTAGGCCTATATTCGAAAGCTATTCTCTTTGTAGGGGTGCCTCCATATCGTATGGGTCCCATAGTTGCACAAACGCAGACCAAGTAGAGAAGGGCAATGGTGAACATGCTTGTGATGCGCTGCAAAATACATATATAAAAAAACGAGAGACAACGTAGGTTGATGCACATGACTCTGTGTCGTCTCTGTTATTTTTCCCTTCCTCTGAAGTGCATCAGAAGCGTGAAGACGTACCAAATAGCCCCCAACGTCATCTTATCGTCAATGGTAAAATCGCCCGGAGTAGCTTCTCTGGTTGGCTACCCTACGCTGGGAAAACGGGAAAGCGGAAGTGAAAGACAAGAGAGAGAAAAGGGATGGAAGGAAGGAAGCTGTTCAGATTGGTAACCAGAAGCCTTAGCTTACGAGAAGCCTTAGCCTAAGTTTTCACACATACCTCGCTCCTATGACGAAAATTTGTTAATTAACAAATCATTGCAGTGGACTTTTTGAGCGCTAGGATTTGCGAAAAAATTGCCGTCATTTTTTGTCATTTTCTTTTTAATTTTTCCTGCCGATGCGGGACGCAAGTAAACTCATCAGTAATGGACCTACATTGCGATGCAACCGCCTTCCACCGGTTAATGAATGCGGGCTTGCGTGCACATTGCGATCACCGGGCCCGTATTCATGTCTAGAGCGATTGGTGACGATGAAATGAGACCTCTGCATATGTATACTATGTTTAGAAACGTCATTAGAAAAAGAAATGTTTATGAGCTACCATAATTAGGTGAGGTTAACGAAAATTGTTTTCGGTAACATGCACGTGAATTAGCGTTTACTGCGCGGAATTGGTTTTCATTATCAGCAGTAATATTAAGCGTATTGCGATACAGGCGTGTAACCGGGATAGTTGGTATTTCTCGAATACATAAGCTACGTCGAAGGAACACTACAACAACAAGGGATGAAGGAGAACTAAGCATGACTTCCAGCTAACGTTTCTTACAAGTAATTCGGTGGCCCCTTGTTTTCTCGCCATTAATATGCTGTTTAAGCAATTATGACAAAACAGGAACTGCCTGCCCGTACATGTGTGATAATAGGTTCAGTATCCTATTTTTATATCGACATTCTCGGCTGGATTTCGCCGCCAGTGTCGACGTGGGCGTCGTTGTTATGCACCGTATATGTATACGTATCTATATATATGAAAACGCAAGAAAGAAAAAAAATGTCTTGGCTGTCCTTAAAATTTCACCGCAACGATTCTGTTGTAGTTACCGGGTGCACAAAGGTAATGTAAATCATACACAATGTGCGATTTCAAAATGAGCGCGCTTTTCAGACACAGCGAAGTAACAATTTAGACGCTTATTAGCGGTCATCTGTATCTGTGAGTACGTTTCCTGCGTTATTTTTGCGTGAAAAACACGGGGCACGTTTCGATCTGCTTGCCATTCTGTGCGTGACCTTCCAATTTGTTGCTATCGCGTTCATTGCTTCGCCTTTGCGGCAAAGTTGTGACTTTTGTGGAAGCTATTGTTAAGCAGCGTGTCAAAAGCAGGAGAACGGAGGCCAAAGAGAGTGGTTATGTGAACGTTGGTGCTGTTTTTAAGCTTATTGTCGGTTATCTTTGCACTCATGGTTGGTCCACTTGTTGAAAGCGTCTTCTTATTAGTCGAAAGCCAGTGTAACAGTTTTGCGGTCTTTATGTAAAATGAAAGCCACCAATCGTAGCAGCGTAGGATTTAAGGTGCAGCGCTGCAGTTGTCGAGGAGGCGGGTTTCACTACCGGCGACAGCGGCCGCAATTCGATTGAGTCGAAATGAAGGAGGAAGGAAGCAGACAAAGGGAGAAGGTAGGGAGGTTAACGGGAAAGACATCCCGTTGATTGCGCTACACTGAGGGGTTAGGGAAGAGAAAAAGTAAAAAAAATTCCGCCTTATCCACGAAGTGAATGATGATGAGTGGGCGAAGCTCCGGAGGTAAACCTGGTAAACCATGAATCCTCTGTACATTTTGCCCACTCGATTTTAATACATCGCTCCCCCTAGCGTACGTCGCCGCACTAAATCGAACGATTGCCTTCAACCAATGACACGCGCCATATGTGACATCATTCCTATTTTATAAGATCTCACGTCTTTCATCAACTACAAGTACCGCTTTCTAGTTTATAACATCTTGCATCTTTTCATCATCAGCTACAAGTACCACCATCTAGTAAACACTACAAGAAATAAACGAGAGGTGGCTACATACATGAGACGGTACCGCCATCTAGTGAACATTGCAAGAACTAAACTAGAGGTGGCTAGATACAGGGGACGGTACGCCATCTAGTGAACACTGCAAGAACTAAACTAGAGGTGGCTACATACAGGCTACAGGGGACGCACAGCCCACGCCCTAAGAAGCTTCGCCCCTAAAAAACAACTTGTAAATATACGAGCGGGCCGCATCACCGAAAGGCGCAGGATAAGGAGGGACGCGACAGGATAGAGCACGGGCTACCAAGGGTTTTATTTTTCGTGACCATGTTCATGCATAAGGCTCGTAGGCCCATGCATAAGGGCAGATCCTCAATAAGAATCAACCAACAACGAATCGGGAAATGTACATGGCGAGTTGTTTGTGGTAATTTGGACTGTTTTGCCGTAATTCCGATATATAGGCGATGAAAATAAGCGCACAAAAAGACAGCTTGACCCCGGTATATAGGACTGAACCCGCAACTTTTGTATAACGTGGCCGAGGCTCTACCGTTTTTTAAAATGTAATTAGAGCGCGAACACGCGGTAAACTCATCCTTACACGCACACACCGGCAACAAACACGAACAAGCTCTACCATTACTAAGCTACAGCGGCATGCAGTCGTCCTCCCGAGCACCTTATTCGCTATGTGTGCACGTCAAGCAGGCAATGAAAGCCAGTGTTACCACTCGTTGTCTTGTCTTTTCGTGCACTTTAACTTCTTCAAATTTATTCGATGATTACTACAGCTGAGTTGAAAGACCGCAAAAAATCACAGCTTTCATTCTATAACCTAACCTGTTGCACATAGCCACGAAAGTATTCAGACAACCAGATGCATCGGTTCAACCCGTTCAGCGCTGAAATTCTATTTAGGTCGGATAAGTTTTTGTCGTGTATATTTTTTCTAATACTTCAGACCTCGGAAAGCTACAAAAAAATTAAGACAGTGGCACAGACTTTTAGAATTTGCAAACATGGCGTCAAATTAAGCCATAAGGACTCAGTGGCTATAAAACTAGGAAGTGACTTATTCATTCCTGGTTTGCGTGCTTGCGGAACAACATATCTGTGCCTGCGGAACAACATATAATCGAATCGATACGCATGCTGGAGTATTCAGTCAAGCGTACATATCTGTTTAAATTGTTGCACTTGACACGCCTCTAGCACAGATTACCACTGATGACGTACGGGAACTGAACCGCACTAACGAGGAGGCGAATTGCTAACGCTAACAGCAAGCTGTGTGTTAGGAAAGCCTTAGTGAGTGGCTACCGAAGGTCGCTGTATTACTAAGCTGCATAAATCGCCTTACCTCAACACTGCTACTTATTGTTGTTTTTTTTTCATAATAAAGTGCGTGCTTTAACTTATTTTTATCACTATATGACATAGCGCGATAGTAACGGGGCATAAAAGAAAACACACATGGCATGTAGGTTATTCTTTCTCGTTTATTTTACATCTTTAGCTTATTTTTTTCAGAATAACAGCATGTCCACAAACTAATTTTATGGCCACCTTGAAGTAGATTGAAAAGAGAAACATAATATTTGGTACCAGACATGCGTATAGGCATGACAAAAGACAGGCCAACAGTTAAGACGATGTGCTCGGGGCCTGATTAAGCTATCACGTTCTACTCTAGGAGGCAAAGCTCGAGTGTATTCCAAATTGTTCTTCGTACTTTTAGTTTATTTTCTCGGGGCAAATTAAGGGGTTAACGGCTGAGGTCTCGCTCTGTTCGATCACAGTGGGATCCCGTAAGCTTTCGATTAAGAAAAGCCAAGTTGAAGATCGCATGTGAGCGATTAAATACAGTAAACTACGCGCTGATGTTTACACCACCTCGATGGTCTCCCTGTCGATTCCGATTGCGCCGTAAACACATTTCGGTTCTCTTTGGATGGCTTAGACGGACCATGTACTCATGAACCTCCACAGGAGCTCACTAGAAACAAGTAAATGACAAAAATAAAAAGACTGTGCGAAATTAACAGTTCGAGAATGAGCGGGAGTTTACGGGGACAAAGTCGTGCACTTAATCCGCGCAAGCGTAAAATGCCTTTCGCTGCTTTAGTCTTGTTGTATTTGGAGCTTTCAAGTGGTTCCCGCGCAACTTAAGGCAATAGCTCTCCCCCTGAATGCCAGCAGGGTTGGGCATTCAAGCATTCCAGCTGCGATCCTTTCAAGTATGCAAAACAGGCAGTGTTCTCGCAACGCCTTTCGGCGCAGTACCCTGGAAAACTCAATTACCGCGGAACCACTACTTAGCTTCTCTGAGGTTCGCGCGTCCTCTTGATGCTCCGCGAGCTGTGAAAACATTCCTCTATTTTGCGAGGCTCTTTTCCAAATCAGACAAGGAGGTAGAAAAAATCCACTATTTTTTTTTTGTTCGCCAGTGTTCAGCGACAGCGAATGGCCGCTTTTCACTTGCATACAGAAACTGCGTAAAATGTTCGCTTGCGAGTAAATTTATTCTATTTTATTTTTCCGACTAACATCAGACCCAATGTTTTGCGGAAAACAGTGTAGCAGGCTCACAATAGTGTGGCTGTCAAGGCATATTGTCTGCGTTTCGAAGCTCAAGCGAACAAAATAACCTTTAGCGCTGAACCTGTCATACGAGGGAAGGAATACGGCGTGTTTGGTATGACAGTAGAAACAAAATTTAGCGCGAAGAAACAAAGGGACGAGAACGGCCCACGTGGTGTGTTCCCTTATCGTCCCTGCATTTCCTTGCGGTAAATTTTGTCTACTGTCATAGGAGTTGCACAAAGCTGCAGTGTAGCCTCAGAAACGAATGGATTACATGCGTCGTCCCTGCGCTGTGCTCTAAAGTTTGTGGAATAGGGTGAAGTGACGGTAAGCAGGAAGTGCATGAACATGAACCAGCAAAAGTCATGAAAGTCATGAACCTCAAATGCATGACCAAGGTAGTATTCATTAGATTCTTGCTTGATAAGGCACACATAAAAGTCAATATAAATATTGTTGGAGTTTTGCGCCCCAACTTCATGATATCTTATGAAATGGAAGCGCACAACGTAGATGCAGACGGAAAGACAGGGACAAGCGCGTCTTTCCGTCTGCATCTACGTTGTGCGCTTCCATTTCATAATTAGTCATGTATCACCAACTCGCCCAATCAACCATTTTGACAAATTACCATTCATGATATCATCGACATAATTATTAGAGACACCGTTGAGGAGGGTTCCGAAAATTTAGATACGCCTGGGGTGCCTTAATGTCCGCCTAAATCTAAGCACACGGGCCTCTACCATACTGCTTCAATCGAAACGCAGCCACCGCAGCTGGAACTCAATTCTTCGGCTTTCGGGTCGGAATTCAAGCACCATAATCACAAGACTATCGCGGAGGGTGACAGCACCGAGAAAGAGCCCGAGTTCAAACCAGCAAAAGTTGATTAGTAATGCTTTGACTCGAAATGTATGGTGGTAGTGGTATTCATGATACGATAATTTTCAGAGAATGTTAAACATACCGCAAGCTCGCTCTCACTTGTTGGGGGAAAGCATTTGTACAGAAGGGGTGATCATAAAAATAAAAGTACAGAAGCACAGATAATGCGGGATGTGGTGCCATTGTTTCAGTTGAAGCGTAGCGGCGAGAAAGTTACACGCGAAACGACTGACTTGACGCATGGAATAGCACGTGCTGGCTGCTGCACTTCCAATCATTCAGAAAGTTTACAGCAGTCGGCAGACAGAGCGCAATGCGTGAGTATTCGAATGCAGGCTGAGTATGGATGAGACAAGTTTCACGTGGTACGCTTCGCGCAGAATTAAGGCCTCATATCGGCGAATAGACGAGAAAGATCTGAAAGGTGTCAATGCGTGAACGAAAACTAACTAAACGCGGTGTGTGAGTGCAGTATCATGCGTGGACTTACAGCGTGTAGCGCCCAGTAGAAGAGTCAGGATTGTAGCGCCGAGTCTGAAGAACGCGCTGAACAGGTGCTCTCCGCTTCGAAACATGGTTCTCACGTCACTTATGTCAGTCAGCAGCGTGGAAGCTCAGCGGATGTTACGCGCCACAAGAGACGCGAAAAAGAAAGAAAGTAAAAGAAAATCACCGAGTGTAAAACTGTTGTCAAACTACACGTGCAACGACAGGCACATGCGAAGTTTTCGACTGGAGCACGCTGCTCGTCTTCAGTGCGAGATCATCGGCATGGACGAAGCGCGAGTGCGATGTGTGGTGCCAATAGATGACGCGACGTTCATGACGCGGTACGACGAAGAACTGTCTCCAACGTCCACGAGTCGCGACCTCGAAAGAGAGGACAGGTCTGCGATGCTCCTCACCGGCTACTGCTCTCTCAGCGGAATGCAGCAGCACTGAGCCCGGACCCGACCACCATTGCCAGTCGGAGCGCAAAGCATGCTTTCCCGCTCGCCTCCACGGAGCACCGGGACCTCTCCGCTCATTGCATCCGAAGCGCCATCGCTTAGCGCATGCGCCGCCGGAGAAGGGTGGTCGCCTAGACCCTCTCGCGTACGGAATACTCCGCGACGAGAAAATAGTGCCCACCTTTATTCCAATTTTAAATGGTTTCTGGGCTCTTTCATTGCCCGGCTGTGTTATTCAGTCACCCCGAATAACAGACCGGTGGAGCCGTTTTGGCCCTTCCGGGCTGTCCGGCCCAATGTGAGAACACAATGTAACGTGACAGCCGCGATCAAAACCACCGCTATCTTGCCGCGCACAGGCACGCACCCGCGAATGCTTGCGGGCCAGAGGGCGCTGAGGGCTGCGAGGAGGCGGGAACAGTGATGCTGGAGGGAGAGTAGACGTGTGGATCGATGTCTCAAAGAGATGCTGGAGAGGAAAAAAAGAACGCGAGGAGAAGATTGGAGGAAGGAGACGGCATAGCCACGACTGGCTCGTGGTGGGGGTAAGAGATTATCTTCGGCGATCCGGCGCGGAGGCTAGAACGAACGAAAAAGAAGGAACAAGTATGAAAGATCGCGAAACGGCGATGCAGTTCGCGCGGAGGAAAGAGGGTAACGGAGGCTACCGCGAAGGCAACAGTGCAGCCCCTTAAGAAAGCGGAGCACGTTCGCAAGAACTCCGCCCCACACTTTCCCTTGGCCGCCAAGTTTCCTTCAAGCAGACCCCCTTTTCTTCTCGGAGGTGCTGCTCGTCACATCAGGCGCACGCGAGGTTGGGAACACGCGAGAGACACGACAACGGAACCTCGCTTCTCTGGCCACCAGAGATTCGTCGCCAAGGCATCCTGATTGGACTTCCCTTCAGCGCCACACACCAGTCGCCGCCACGCACATTGCTTTATCCCCCAACCGTCCACGTTTACTTGGTATGCCCGCCGGTTCTGTATGCACACCGGTAACAGCAGACAAAAGAGCGCGACCGAAACACGCACGCCGGTTTCGCCAGCGTGGTTTTGATGTAGCGGAGTCGCCACCACCAAAGTTACGAATTCAAGTACCGATGTCGTAAAAGGAGTTCACGTCAGCCGCCACGTAACGAACAATGCCTGTGCTGAAGGCCTCTAATTCTCCTTTCGTTCACAGTAAGTTCAGCTCCCGTAGAGCGGCACTCGTGAGTGGTTCTAGCGTGAGTTTTACCTTTCATGGCAAAGTGTGACCTTAGTGCTGAAGATAAAATAACAATGTCCTTTCTTTATTGGCGAGTATGCCCCAGAGGGCTTAAAGAGAGGGTCGCGTTTGAAAGACGCGAAGTTATAAAGCAGGCATTGGAAACATACGGGGCGTACATATGAGGCAAGTAGGCTGCGCCTAAACTTTTGCACATCCTGGGAGCGGCTTAATTTGTCGCAGAGTGATTTTGTTCTGGCTGCTTCAAGTGTTGTCCCAAATGAGAAGCTTGAGAAGCACAGCTCTTCATTTTTTTCAAAGATTGGAAAGTTCATTTCCATATAGCGTAATCCCGTACGAATGAACAGCGAAATGGGCTGGCGTTTTTAATTGAAGGTGACAAAAAAAAATAGTGATCGTATGCGCATATATTCCTTGCTCTGGTTCTTTCTCTTCATTTTCTTTCTTTTATTGTTTATTGATTCGTCTTTATTTTATGAAGTTGGATAGCAGGTTTCAAAGCCGCCTGCCTTTCCATGTTGTCAAGTTTGAACAAACTAAGTCTTATTGTTCATTTCTGCCTCGTGTAAGCTGCCGGTACACGTGTTTTTTCCGAACCCTTGAGTATATTCTTGAAGAGTTTCATTTTTCTACAGCAGCTCTACACTAGACTTACTGTTCTTCAACCAATTCCACTGTTTGAGCTCACCTCTGCTCGCATAATCAGAAGGAACCTTAATGATTTTGCTTGGTATAAGCTCCGCAGAACGTAGTCCCCTAAGAAGGGCACAAACTAATGCCGACAAGTAGAGATTAAAAATAAAGTAGAAAATTAATATTGAGCAAGTGTCATCAGCATTGATGTGTACATTCACTTGACGCCATTTTCTCTTCAACTTTCATTTTAACTTCTATTGAAAGGCTGGGTATTACTGTTCAAGATGTTTCACTCTCTAGTTCTTCTTTTTTGAAAGGTCTTTTATGAAGTGGCGCGTTGGTGCGTTGTTATGTAGACTAGATGCCTTATATATGTCTGCTGCACTTGTAGAAAATGACTGATATGTTATATATTGGCAGCACGTGTTTTATATATCCGATTAACTATACGAATATAGAGTTAGCAATATTTTACAGCGAAAGCTGTTATGAGATCACAACTCGGATCTCGCGAAGTGCCGTAGTTGTTTGCCGCCACCGGTGTCCGTAATCACATCGCGCGAAATTTAAAAAAACTAGTACTAATGACACAGTGGTGCGCAAACTGGTCAGTCCGTCCGTCCGTCCGTCCGTCCGTCCGTCCGCCCGTCCGTCCGTCCGCCCGTCCGCCCGTCCGCCCGCCCGCCCGTCCGCCCGTCCGCCCGTCCGTCCGTCCGTCCGTCCGTCCGTCCGTCCGTCCGTCTGTCTGTCTGTCTGTCCGTCTGTCTGTCTGTCTGTCTGTCTGTCTGTCTGTCTGTCTGTCTGTCTGTCTGTCTGTCTGTTTATGCTTGTGCAATCGTCAATCAAAAAGCAATTATTGCACATGTCTGCGGCGCCCCAACAATACGTACATATTCTGCATGTGCCTCTCTTACCAGAAAAGGCATGCATAAGTAATTTTAATGACCGTAGCGCTTATCACGCTGCGCTAACCATGCAACGCTTGCACGGAAAGGCGAGTGTTTCTAACGCTTTGCAAAAACGAAACGGTGGTGGCACTTACCTGTTACCTTGCGTTCTACACCTCATCACCTTTGAGATGGGCGCACACACCCGTCTCAGAGCCACGCGCTATGTTTTCTAAGACAACTGCCAGATGGCGCTGGTGTCTCACATGTAATAAAGTCCCTCTGTCTAACATGTGACGTGCTTGATGCGCTCGTTCGCCTTTGCTGCACGCTCGAGGCACTCTAACGCAGCGCCTCCAGAATACACTTCACCAATTTTCTTGCGCAGAACATCAAATAAATGTCTTGTTCACTCTCGCGACACGCAAGACTATCGTCTCTCGACGATTTTTGCAGATTACATGCAGATACGGGGCCAATTTTGTTTTATAACATCGTATAGGAAATGATATAACCACTGGAAACAAAGATTAACTGTATTCGTACACGTGCATAATTTCTTTATGATGTTAACAACAACAAAAAAAACAAAGATATTTCGAGTGTATGCCCGTATGTGTATGGGCTCATTTCCATTTGTGTGATCCGCGTGTACATTATACTTTTGACTCAACACCTGAAGTGGAATACAAGACCATCAAGCATGCGGGCAAGCGTTTACAGTTTCTCATTATTAAAAGCATCACGCTCTATGGGCGAACGGGTTCCTTCTAGGAAATTAGCCCGCACAGAAAAGTGTTGTTTGGAGGCACAAACAACCGAATCAAATTTTTTCCTGGCAGCGTTATTTTGTAATTTCGCGCCGATCTTTTTGTTGACTCTTTCTTTTTGCAGCGCAAAGCAACGAAACAAAACGAAAACTGCGTTGTTTTGCTTTTCGTCCAGAAGTACTGCTGTTGAGCTGAACAGCAATTATCGGAAAGAATTAAAAGAATGCGTACACACATCAGTTGCCTGTCCCTGCTTTCCTCAATTTGACGTTGTTTTATTTTATTATCCCCCCCCTCCTCCCCGTAGGGTACGCATCTTTTATACACGTCGCTCGCCATTAATGGAGCTTTGGTGGAGCAGCGAACAATTTCGGACTCTCGCACAGTGGCGCGCTTACAAATGACGCCGCAGTGCATTAGCACGATACGAGCAGATCATCAGAGAGAACTCTGGAACAATTAATCACTCGCCCTATTAGACGCATATTTCGTTCATTTTTCCGCCACGGGAGGTGCGCGATCTATCGTGGCGCGAAGAAGAGCTCTCGTTTAGAAGCGAGAGACTAAAAAAAATAAAAAAAAGCTCTCACACAATCCGGGATCTTTTCTTTGCAGCGGCGGATCGTTTCGTTGTTCGAATAATGATGGAAACTAGAAGTTTCCCCGTAATAACCTAGCGCGCGAGAATATAATGCAAGCGCCACCGCCCACTCTGTTTCTAGCAGTTATTGGACCTTTATGCAGAAGTGGCGGCGCGCAGAAAACGCAAGTACCATCGCATTTACCGGAAAGAATAAGGATCTATTAGTGTTTCGCTTCAAACGAAATTGCAAATATCTTACCCGAAAGTGCGCGTTTCTTGGAGTTCCCGCTTTCGAAATTGTTTCTTTTTCCCCAAACGCAAATGAAATTCTCGACAGCCTTCTCATCCAGTTCATTTTCTGATTTATACTTACAACGTGCAGCGCAAAGAAACTAAGACAAAGCTTAAGACACGCAAAGCGATATATATTGTCCCCCGCGTCCACCTCATGTCTTTGTTTATTTGCACTGCACGAGCTAAGTATGTATCAAGCCAAGTATCAACCACCAGCGGATTTTTCTACAATCTTTTTTTTTGCACAATGGGCCTGCGTCAAACTCCGAAATCCCGTTTAACATTTTGTTCTAGTTCTTGTTCTTATGGCTGACTTGTGCATCGTCTGTTGCGAACCCGTCTCCCTTTTAGAAAAAAAATATCTGCGTATATAGCACGTATTGGTTATAGAGTAGAGTTACATTTAGGTTGGATGACATCTCTTGATCATCTCCATCAGCTCTTTTCTCGCCTCCCGCACTGCAGCTGCGTTCATTAATTGAGTCGGCATTTCGGGTCGATTCGCTGCGCTATGTTTGACGTTAGTCCTATCATACACTGCTCACGGCCACTCGACCCCATTGCTAAGCCGTTCGGATCACCGCTCTAACCGATGACCAAGCGCGAAAAGCACGAAAAGGCATTAGCATCAGAAAAGCCATCGGTACAGAATACCAGCCTTGGTCAGCAAGACCGCAGTCAGAATGTGTCGCTCCATTTCGACACATAGAAAATTGCTATCTAGTGCAAAACACATACACATTCACGCATAAGCACACACGCACACAAGCACACGTAAATGCAGACAAACACACACACGCAAGCACACACCACGCAGACAGATACGCAAACACGCACGCACATGCGCACACTGGATTTATTATAAGTTGCCCTAAAATAGCTGGAAGGCGAAAGCCACTTTTTTCTTTCTCAGTCGATGGATTAATCCTCTGTCACGGTATTGGATCCAGGCCGCCGTGATTGAATTTTTACAGACTTGTTGGTAAACTTTCTTTAGACGGGCTTAATGTTGGGAAAGCAATCGCGTTAATACGATTTATGAAGCGTTTCAAAACAGCGAAAGAACAACCAGTCATCGCACAATGCGAATAGTGTAACGAGTGGGTCGTCCAATGCTCCAACCCATTACAAAAAGTGTTGTTCTTCACCTATCAACTGTGGCGCATACCCACTTCAGGCGTGCTTCTTCATCGTTGTCAGCCACTGTATGAACAACTGGCACAAAATTCCTTGCAAGTGTTTAGCGGATACCACGGTTCTCAGATGAATGACGAAAAAGAGCATAGCGAATGCCGGCGCACTACCCAAAAGTTTTGTTATTAATGCCGTAGTGGGTATCAAGCAAGTGTGCTTGCAGTAGTTACCCAATCAGTGTTTAGAAAAGGCTCCGAAAGGCCGCTCTTCTAGCTTTCGCTGTGACTGTGCTGCGCCTTCCGCACAGGCCTGGCGTTTTTTTTTTTTGTGGAGATGAATATGCATGAGGCTCGTGTACTTAGATTCAGGTGATGGTGATGAAAACTTTATTTGGATCCAAATGGGAAGATAGCGCGGACCGTCGAGCCGAGCTCGGTGGCCTGTACGCGGACGGCCAGGCTTTGGCGGTTGAGTTCGGGGTTGCAATCAGCTCTGCCTTCAGCAAGAACACCAGGTGGTCAAAATTTCCGGAGGACTCCACTGTGGCGTTTCTCATAACCATATCAGAATTTGAGGACGCTAAACCTCAACAATTATTACAAGATATTGATCCTCCCTTGCCTTCAATCGAAAGTTTTCTGCACATACTGAGGTTTTCCCCCAAAGGCAGGATCGCGGGCATCACAACCTCTCTGCACTTGACCTGCTTGTACACTGCATCGTGATCAGCCCAACTTCAGACCAAGTGAGGTGTCACGTGACGCCGCGTTAGGTGACGCTATGACGTGCCAATATCAAGAACGGGAGTGACGCACGTGTGAGCACTCGCCGCGGTAAGTTTGTGGATGGTCGCTTGCGTGAGCAGTTCAGTAATGTCAAGTCTCCCTGCTAAGGACCTACGTTCCACGCTAGTCTCCCGTACTGAAACCTGTACTGCATGATCATATCTTGTTCTATAATACATGATACGGTATATTATATAGTATATTACTATACTATAATTAAAATTATATATAAAGCTCACTCACTCTCTCTCTCTCTCTCTCTCTCTCTCTCTATATATATATATATATATATATATATATATATATATATATATATATATATATATATATATATATATATATTTATATATATAAAAGAAAGAAATATCATTTAATATTAGCTCAAGTTTTATTTCTTGCGTGGTTCTCAAGCCGCAGGTAAGTTGAAAATACATGAATAAATTATAAGCTTTTTAGAGCGCTTGATTGTGGTTTATATAGAATATACAGAGTTCTGGGCCAGATATGAAGTGATTTAGAACATTCCAGCCAACAATTACGCAGGAGCATTACACGTTCAAGCAGTTTTCATTGAAGCCAGAGACGGAATTCGATTAGTAGAGTTTTTATAATACCAGTAAAGCTTCAGATAGTGAAATCTGGTGTTATCTTAAGCTTCATTTCGAAACAGATCAAACGGCACTTGTGCCTTCATTTATTCATGTGTTTAGGTTTTCTTTCGAAGGAGAAAATGAACCCTCTTGAATTCCTGACCGGATTTGAAATGGCAAGCCTAAAAGAATGAGATGGTGAAGCGCAACCGCTGAACATTTGCTGATTTTCGTTTCGTGAGCAAACAGCTCTAAGCCACACGAACACACACGGAGCCAGAAGTACGAAGATTAGACAAATCCATGTACTACCCATTATTCCCATGCTCGCTGAAGCACCGTGCGTTGCAGCTCTCATAGACACTAACGCCAGAGTTCGCTATAGTGTATATCAGGAAACTCTATGACCACCCCCGCCACCATAGCCCTCCCCTGCTCATTCTTGTTATCATCATCAGCACGACCTCTCTTGACCCCTGCTTAGTTAGTGGTCACCACTTCCCACAAAATCGGCACCATCACTATAGTCAGCAACAACATCAAATGCACCATCTCGAGCTCAACGTCACAGCCGGCGCACCATCAACGTTCTCTGCGACAGACTCAAAGTGACGCAACATTTTACTACGACCCTTGCGTTTTTTTCAACGGTCTACAGAGCGTTTTCTTTGCCACCCCTTTCACCTAGCCCGTATCTCACTGATCCTCCGAGATCCTCTCGTTCCTCGAGCGAACAAAACTCCCCAACTGAAATTCGAGACGAAAGGCTTGCGCAAGCCTCTGCCGGCTACCATTAATGCATCTCGCGGAGGAAGCGCGCGCTTCGCCTGCGGCCAAAGGACATCGGCCTTCGATGTTTCGCAATGCAGGTGAGCGAGCGGCGCCTGCGCCTAAGGGTCTCGCCTTTCGCAACGCTTCTTTTTCCAAGCCCGTATGCAGCGAGAAAAAGCTCGCGTGCACGCAGGTAATGCCCATAAAAGGAGCGAACGAATACCGTTCGGAAGAGTGCGTCGAGAGTGCGCACAAAGTACAGCTCGTATGTACTTTACAAATGTGTCTTGTTCGTGTAAGGGCTTTTAAAATGCATTGTGAGAGTTTCGAGAAAAGCTCTCACATATGTGCCCGTTGAGCTTGCTTCAAAGGCTTGTTCGCGAGATCGATACGAAAGAGCGCGTGCATCACGACACGGATGCGGGCTAATTAAAGTGCAGTCAACCACGTCTCCGGCATTGTGATTGCGGACTACCCAGGCGTAACCGTTGGTGTCTATAAAATAGCGACACCATGAGATATCTGAATATAGAAGAAAGCGCTTTTTCAAATTTATTGCTTAACTCGTAAACGTTCAAAATATAAGTACACGAACCTAACTCCACAGGATGTTGGGGCACTTCAACGTAGGATGTTTTCTTTTGTCACTCAGGAAGAAAAGTACGAAGTTTCGAGTTAATTGGTGAACTAGCGATACTTAAAATGAAGGAAACGTTCTGTAGACTATAGTCCAACAGTCCGAAGACTGTGGGGGGAGGGGGGGTGCTTTATGATGAATACTGCACGTATTAAAAATGCACAGACAGAAGACAAGGAAACTTCATATCAATTAAGCAGTGTTATTATATGAACTGCCCCCAGAACTTATCTATGAAACATAGCAGTAATAAAAGCAACAAAAATAACAATATATGTGACAACATTGACAACACACACACACACACACACACACACACACACACACACACACACACACACACACACACACACACACACATATATATATATATATATATATATATATATATATATATATATATATATATATATATATATATATATATATATATATATATATATATATATATATATATTAGCCTTTGACAGTATATATTTCTTCCCATACGTGCCGCATCCACGCGCAGTGCAACAAAGCACTGTGGCAACGCGCCACGTTCAAAAGACGTGCGTTTATATAGAAAAAACACAGCGTGAAAAAAAAACAATTGTGCCTTAAAGGAAGTATATCCACGCAATCCTCAATGTAATAAAGTAATGCCTTACGGAATTATAAACATAAGTAAATGGCCCAACAAATGTGCGTTTTCCACAAAGCATCACCATCTTTAAAAGAAGCGAAGGAATCAACGTCTTTGGAGATTCATTGAAGCTTACAATTAAATGAAATACCTTATCGTGTGTGATGTCAATGAACTCCAGGTTTAGCAAGTTTGTGACGTGAGCCACGCTCTGCAGCTTTCTCACATCGGCTCGCGACACCTTTTTCAAGCCGTCGACGCATTAAATACAACGCCCGTCGACCGGCGCATTCGGGAAGAAAAGAAAAGGCACCGTGATCATCGTTCAATTCTGCGCATTCGATGCCGCGATGTCTCGATTTATCGACGTGACGCACTGTCTTAACAAAGTTCTCTACAAGACGCCGTTCGTTCGGCGAGTGCGACGACTTGTCGTTGTCGAAGCGTTGTTCCCTCTCGGTCCTTTCCCTCCTCCCCTTCTTTCTCCACAAACTCTGCGCGCACTTCTTCGAAAGGCGACGCCAACGCGACAAACACGACGACAACGGCCTCTGTACTGACTCCGTCTAGTGTAGCGTCGAGTAGCTCCACGGCAAGCACGTTTCCGGAGCGAGCTTCTTTGGCCGGGGTCCATATACCACTGTCAAAAAGGGGAGGACGCCGCCGAGCCTTCTGCGTGGTCGTGATAAAGGCAACGCGGACTCGAGCGCGTGTCTTTAACGAGGCCCTGAGCCGGCGCATTAGCGTTAATTGAACGAGCCCGCCCGCTGCCGCCAGCGCTCGCCCTCTCGAGCTTTATACTCCGACACCCCTTTTACACCACCTCGCATCCCCTCGCGAGCCTACGAACGGTGCTTCTTTACTCTCCGCCCTACTGCGCGATTCGAAAGAGAGGAGGAACAAGTCAAAGAGGAGAGACTGCTCCTCCTCGCCCATCCACCTACCTCCCTCGCCCCTGGTAGAGTCTGACATAACGAAGCCACAGGGAGGAGTCCTCTTTTCCGCGATTACCAGTTGTGCCGACCGTGCACGTCGTGCGTTTTGATCCACCAACGCAGATACTAATGGCCGAGCGTGGAGATGAAAAAAAAAAGAGCAGACGACGAGTCAGCAGTAGCGCAAGCGGCCCATCTCCTCTAGCAAGTGCTGACGCGAGGGCGCGGTTGTTTCGGCCCTCGCTATACCTTACTGCACGTGGTGCCTGTCTCGGTCCTCCTCCGAGCATGCATGCATGCATGAACTTGAAGGATGAGTCGATACTTAACGCCAAGGAGCCGCGGAGTTTCCGAACCGGATGAGCGGAGATGCCGCATTCGCGATGTCCAGCTTTCAGTCGTTCATTATTCGTATATCGCCATAGATTAGCGCTTAGTTTACGCGTTTGCATGTATGTATGTATGTATGTATGTATGTATGTAAGTATGTATGTATGTATGTATGTATGTATGTATGTATGTATGTATGTATGTATGTATGTATGTATGTATGTATGTATGTATGTATGTATGTATGTATGTATGTATGTATGTATGTATGTATGTATGTATGTATGTATGTTTCAATTGTTTATAGATAGAGGCAAATTATATTTGCAATGTTGTGACACAGCCTGAGGAAGTTGATGCTAACCGACTTGACTAGCTAAACCCTTACCGCACTTACACAAATAATTAATAAGTGTTTAGGAAGCAATAAAACTTTTCTTTAGCTTATTTTCAGAAGACAGTAATAAATTTAACGTTTTAAAGCAGGCAAATCAGCTATTAAAATTGTTCTACCTAGAAAAATGTTAAAAATGCTAAAGTTGGCTGTGTTGCACAAACCCTTACACCGCACAGGAGCACGCTTTACAGGCATGTTATAAAGGTCAGGTATGTATGTATGTATGTATGTATGTATGTATGTATGTATGTATGTATGTATGTATGTATGTATGTATGTATGTATGTATGTATGTATGTATGTATGTATGTATGTATGTATGTATGTGCAAACACGCATGCATGCTTGCATGATACGCGCACGTGCGTGTGCATGTGTGCATGCAGCCATGAACCATTACCGTAAATTTACACACTATCCGACACTGCCTTGTAGCCAGTTTTCAAACATGAAATAGGCAAAGATGTATGTTTTGAAGGCCAGGATAGTTTCCGCGCTAGAAATGAAGGTGAATTAGGCAGGTAAGTTTATGAAAGTGTCTCTGTACTCTGATCAAGTCGAAGCGCAGGAAACGCAGGCAAAACGACAAAGCATTAGGTACACGCGGCCATCGGTTACAATTAGCCCCTAATGCAGCTAAACTAAACTTGTTATGCCTGCACTCAACAGGAACTGAATTAATAGTATTCGAGCATAGAAATGAATACTTACTCACCGTAATTCACCTTGAGTTTTGGCACGTTGAACGGAAACTAAATCATTTGTCTTCCTGCGTACATTTAATCTCGCCTTAATTCCCCTCGAGTTTCGTTGACACGCCTTTCTTTTCGCGAACGTCACGGATGCTATTTTTTCCCTTCCGTAGCTTGTTGCCTGTTCGACCCCCCCCTCCTCCTTTTCATTGTCAAGAGTTCTAGCATGTCTCATGCATTATTCCTGTCATCTAATCATATTTTCCAAGCCCTCTTCGAGCCTTCTTTTGAAAAGATGTTAGTTAATGTGTGGTATACTACGTCAGTTCGTCAGTAGGGAATAATTAGGTGGCGCCTACATTGTACAGGAAGAGGCGAAACATCACACAAACAGATCGCACTTTCCATCCGCGTGGAACGAAAACAGATGCTTGGCCAAACTTCCGGCACCTTCCATAAGCAAAGCGCGAGGCTCCGCGCAAAAATTTGAACGGCGACGAGAAACTAGAACGCATGTGACAACAGGAGGCGCTCGACACGCGAAAACCGCGCGAGAACTCAGCGAGCCGGAATTAAGTAAAGGGAAGGCAGCACGCGTCTTAGTTACGCTCAACGCGCCCGACATTCGCAGAATGCGCCGGCGACAGGCGTCGCTTTACGAACTGGGCCAAGCAACAAACTGAGAGGGACACAAAGGGCCTCGGTGCATGCCGCATTTTGAGCGTTGTACCGGCGCGTTTATTTGTGCTTTTTTGGAATCGCTAATTGAGGAACCCTGCCCGCCCAGACATCCCTTCGCATAGAGCTGCCGCCTCCGGTTCAAGGATGTCGTGTGGGTTTAGCACCCGATACGGGTGAGGGAAGTAGGAAAAACAAACGAGAGAGAGAGAATAAAATGAGGGAAAGGCAGGGAGGTTAAACAGAAAATGGAGCATCCGGTTTGCTGCCCTGCTTTGGGGGAAGGAGGACTGGGGAAGAAAGATGTGAAAGAAAGCGAAGAGGGAAATGGACGCGCGCAAAAAAAAAGGGGGGGGGGGGGGCTTGGGTGCTACAGTCTATGCAATAGGCCGCTGCCACGCAAAAAGTTCAGTAAGGCCTTCACTTTCCATTTCCATTTTTTGTGTGAGCACACAAATCATGTCGCCTTTCCAGCACTGATTGTTCAGACAAAGGTCTGTCGTCCAGGCAAGCTAACGCAGCAGCTAGTTGCCGTCTTTGCATGATGTAACGAGGGCAGTGACAGAGAACGTGCTCTATAGTTTCATCGCTGCCGCAATGACCGCTAGCAGCACTGTCTTCCATGCCGATTCGGAAGGCGAAAGCTTTGGTGAAGGCGACACCAAGCCATAGTTGGCAAAGCACCGTTGTCTCGAGTCGAGAGAGTCCAGACGGAGGCCTGAGTCGACGAGACGTGTCCAGTCTATGCAGTCGCGTGTGCCGTAAGCACTCGGCGTTCCACAGAGATTTTAATTCTGCATTAGCGATTTTTCGAATTGTCATTGCAGCATCAGTCCTTGAAAATGGTATAGACTCTTCTTGACCATCTTCGAAAAACAAACAAAAAATCAAACAAAAATTAGACACACCGAAGGGCTGCTGGATGTACTGCTGTCAGCGCGTTGCGGGCACAGCGTTAATTTTCAGCTCCTCCGCTAGATGGATAACAGTGACAGACGCTGTGTTTATATTCCCTCTCTGCTCTCTATTTTTCATCTTCCCCATCCCCCTCCCATGCACCGGGTAGCTAACCGGCTGCCTATAAGCTGGTTAACTTCCCTGCTGTTCTTTTCCTCATATTTTCCTTCCTTCGTGACAGACGCGCTACACGGTAAGAAGCTGGCGAGCTTGTGGTAAACATGGCAAAGAGAGCGAACAGCGGCACAGGAGGGATGGGCGATGTAGTCGCTCACAAAGTTGCACGAGTCGACGTAGTGTTTTAGACAAACAGATATAAAAGCATGTTCAAATAGATATTTTTTTTCGCAGTCATGGACAGAGTGCACAAATGTGTACGTTGTGCGTCTACAAATTTCACGTCGAAAATATTGCACGAAACGGTTTCCAAACGTATTTGACACTTGCGAGGTCGCGCGTTTGTTTAACTACTGTTTGTAAATAAATGGACATTCTCCACACATTTTACATCGTGTTGGCCATGAACACATTGTATTTTGCATCGCTAATAATTTTATAGAGTGCTGAAAATTTGAAGCAACTAGAGAAAAATTCTGCACGAAGAATAGTCCATCCACTAAAGTGACACGAACTATTCAAATTCAGTATTGTAAAAAAAAGTAAGGCAAGGACACTAAGTGAATGCACCGAAACACGAATAAATTGTAGTTATGTGTCATCAACGACACTCCTCTTGCATCGGCTAAAAGGGTTCGTTTGGATATTGCAGCAAAAAGCACTGAATTTTGTTAGCATACAAACTACTTTGTGCTGGTCGGCTAAGCAGCTAAGCGCACCAATTATGATAATCCGTCGTATGAAGATGCCGCTGTCTGGAACCTGTGACCGAAAACTTAAGCCTCGTCTGAGGAATATCTCTCGCTTGTAGCATAATACGGTGCCATTGAGACTATTTATGGAAGTCTTCACAGGTTGTTGGAGGGAAACTTTCGAAGCGCACTCATCCTTTTGTAAAAGTTTGCCGAAGAAACTATGGGTCAGCATAAAATCAGCTGCACCACGGCTGCTTATAAATATCATTAGTTCGTTTACGCATTTTCTACACGCGAGATCAGACTGTTAGTCTCATTTGTAGTTCATGACTATTCCACGAAACGTAGGAAGTTTAATACAACATTAAATCTGAAGCTTGATTTACTTTTGTACAACCTTCAGGTGTCGTACCACGACATTCAGTAAAAAGAGGCTGCTCACAGCTCCAGGTTAATACGAATAATTAAATAAAAAAACCACACTTCTTATCATTTTCATAGTCACTTACGTTCACGGACGGATGCAAAAATACTCTATTGAAAAATGAAAAACAAGCACGAAAGGTTTTCGGCTCAGGCTCCAGCCACCCGGATATTTTTTACGGCGATGCGTAGTCTTTCCATTGCTGTATGGGCTCGCTGGATTGCCCACAGTTGGTCAAGCAGATCTGAGCAGCTCAGCGCACTTATCAGACGCTCCTCAAAAAGGTTCGGTCCTGTATTGTACTCTCGGTATATTGCCGTGACCTGTCTGCATTGCCGTATAATATGTGCCATATCTGTGTGTTCGTTCTTACAGAGCTTACAGATTGCTTGTGGGTATCATCTGGAGTATACTCTATTCCGGTGTACTGGATTTGGAAAGGTTCTGGTTTGCCGTCTTCACCAATCTGTTTCTTGAAATCTGTCTAGCTGTTTGTGTGGTGGGGAATATTCTTTTTGTCGTCGCTTATAGTATGTCAATATGTCGCGGACGACGTGACTGGTCTGTCTCTGTAGTCTTGTGTCGCATATTCGTCATTGTCATCACCTACATCGTCCCCATCACACCCCTTAGAGTCGTCCCCTTTTCTGTGGTGGGTGCGGGGTGCCGAGTTGTTCGAGCCGTGGTTAACCGGTTCTCGCGTGGTTCAGTGGGCTTTCTCGTTGAGGTTTGAAGGGATGGTTGTGTCTTCGATGTTTATTTTACCATGTGCGCCGAGATCCACTTAAGGTATTTAAGTGCAGTTTTGCCGTTCCGGAAGTCTTCTGCTCTGTGGCTCAGGATTTTTGTTGCTTCGGTAGAGATCCATCCCTTTGTTAAATTCCTAATGGCTGGCTATGTTTGAGTCACTAATAATGAATCTATCTCACTTTCGACCATTGATTACGGCCTCGGCAAAGACAATTTTTTTCCGCTGCCTCCGACAATCTGGTCCTTACGGAGCCTACTGTCACGGTCTTCCCTTTCGTGTCTCTAACCACCATCGCAAAGAGGAAGCCACGCGTGACCGTATTATTGGTGTAATTATTCAGAGAATATCAGACGGCATCTACAAAAATCACCCCCTCACGCGCACCATGGTTCTTGAGGATCATTTTTGTGGAGTATTTTACACCTTTACAAGACTTTATATTCTTTAACGCAACTAGGAACTATCTGTCGCAAGAAAACACCCCATTTGGAGTTCGCAGATATCTTACCAACTCCTCTCACATTTTGGTTCGAGTATAAAGTCACGACCTATAATCTCAGCTTTAATATTGATCAAGCGTTATAGTACAACTGACAACGCATACTTACTTCTTTCAGGATTAAAATGTTCCGCGGAGGAGTACGAAGACGGCACAGAAGCACAAAACTTCTCGGTCGGCCTTAAATGAGCGACGAACTAACAGCGTAGTTTACTCTGCAGAACACCTGTCGTAGGCGGGACGATCGCACGCATACCACAAATCCCGCAAGCTGTTCTTGCGGATCGCGTCTCTTCCCTAACGGTGGCAGCGGGAGTCTCTCGGAATAATGAAGAGTTTACAGCTTCTCATACACGCAAGGAAAACAGTCTTGCGGGGGCCTAGTACAGAGAAACGCGACAAGCAGAGGGGGAGTCTCTTAAAGCCTGCGGCAGCAGACTTGCTTAGCGTTGCGCTTTTGCATAACGATCAGGACATTTTGAATTCCAGAGAGCGCCGTCGTGGAGTAGACGCCAAGAGAGCTTCACCTTAAGCCCCCCCCCCCCCCATGGAGGCTTTTGTCTGAGATCCCCCCCCCCTTTCAACCCATTGCCCTTTCCTCCGAGCCCTGCCTCCCTGCCGTCCACCTTCGACTGGTTGCTTCTATATTTTTTTCAGAAAAATAAAATTCATGACGTCTTTTCAAAACCTTTCCACGACTTCCTTCGTTTTTTATTCACGCTCTTGGACTTATTATGAGAGCGAGAAAAAAAACTATGGGGCCTTATTTCGCATTCCCTCGTGCTTTGACATCGATGGCTGGCAAGATGACAAAGGAAAAACTGTCGGAAAAATAATGGTATATGCATAGAGAGAGAAAGAAGGATAGAGTGGAAGGGAATGTGGGGAAGGGTCAAGACTTTAGCTGTGCATAGAGTCGAGAGGACGATACTTGGGGGCGATTCAATATTCGCGCATCGACAGCCCGCTCAAAAGCATTCCGAGTATAAGAATGCCCCCAGGAGAACGAGGATGATAAATGAAGCCCGCATGCGACGTCTATGCACCGCCGTATGGCTGCCAAATAAAGCCCCCAAGGGCCTGCTTTTTTTTTTCTCCCCGCCCCCCAACTTCCTTCTTCATCCGGCCCTTTTCATCGCCATTCCCTTCCTCTTTGAATACTACGCCAGTTACTTTTGCGTACGCGTCTCTTTTCTTTGCGGCCTTAAGTGCAGGTACGCAGTCCGTTGATTGTTCGTAACGTCGCCGACGCATTCCGCTTCTTCTCACTCTTGGTGCCTGCTGGAAAAAAAAGAAGTTTCGAGTCAGCGCTTTCTTTTCCACCTTCTAGTTCATCGACTCTCGTCCCGGAGAGTGCGCTCGAGAGTGCACTTGCGGTAATAATGGCGCAGAAATGTTCGCGGAGTGCGCTAGCGTTTCCCAATTCAGGTCTGTGGGCGAAGTGCACGATTCTCGCAGAGTTGCGAAGTTCTTGCCCTCCGGCGTTGAGGTCATGCCAATCTTCTCCTGAAGGAGCCTCCAGTTACTCTCTGCTGGCGGTTGCCAAAAAAAGTTTACATTTATTTTTTTTCCTGAATTCCGTTTACACAATATTTATTTAAGGAAAGTAGCGACCGTATTAAAAAAAGTTGTAAACATTGACTCGGCTGGGAGGCCATGCGCAAAACCTGACGGGAAAACAGAACAAGTTTTAACCATGAAAATGATGGTGAGAAATTGCCGAAAAGGCCGACCACGTCATCTGGTATTGTAGGTCGTATTTTTTATCTTTGTATCCTGTGTGTATTCGTTACTGTCTGAAAACAAATTTGAATGAGAGCTATCTTTCGCGACCTTAAGTGGCTGCTTGATCGCGATCGCATGCCTTCAGGCGAATATCCCGAAGGGCAACACAACAATTTCAACTAGCCCAACTCTGTCGCGAGCTTGATTGTTGATTGATATGTGAGGTTTAACGTCCCAAAGCCACCATATGATTACGAGAGACGTCGTAGAGGAGGGCTCAGGAGATTTCAGTCACCTGGGGTTCCTTAACGTGCGGTCAAATCTGAGCACACGAGCCTAGAGCATTTACGCCTCCATCGAAAATGCAGCCACCGTGACCGGGATTTGATCCCGCGACTTGCATGCAGGTCAGCATCTGAGTACCTTAGCCACTAGACCACCGCGGCGGGGTGTCAGCTTGATTGTGAAAGTGTAACGCATAAGTTTGAATAACTCCAGGTCATGGTTCAGTCACTGCGCCTAAAATGAATCGTTAGGCCCCACCTCAGTTCGCTTGTAGATGAGCATTCGCCATAACACCGAAAGCGTACATTGTCCAAGGAAAAAGAATAAACAGTAACTGCACATGCACGCGTGTGCGAACTTGACAAGAAAAAAAAACGAACCAGTGCGTATCTATACATGTGCACATATAATATGACATGTACTCTTCAGACATGTGCTAATAGAAATATATCATATGATAATTGCTCTAAAGAGGGTCGTCAGGAAGCTGCGGCATTGCGGCGGCAGTTTCGGTGATCCGAAAAATCACTGAAACCACCGGAATTCACCGAAATCCGAAAAAGGGAGGTTTGATCCCACTTGCGTTTCCTGCACTTTGATGGAGCGACAATGCTAGGGACCCGTATAGTTAGATTTGGGTGCACATTATTAAGCTCAGGTAATTAGAACTTTCAGTGTCCTCCACCAAGTGATTGCCGGCGTACCACGGCATCACAGTCATAGCTTGGTTTTTGCATGTAACAGCACAGAATGTTTTTTTTTTCTCTACAATGCAACCCTCGTTTTTCGTACCTCCTCAAATGGTTTTAAACAGACAACGCGTGCAAAGACGGTCACAAGCCCCGCCGCGGTGGTCTAGTGGCTAAGGTTCTCGGCTGCTGTCCCGCAGGTTGTGGGTTCGAATCCCGGCTGCGGCGGCTGCATTTCTGATGGAGGTGGAAATGTTGTAGGCCCGTGTGCTCAGATTTAGGTGCATGTTAAAGAACACCAGGTGGTCGAAATTTCCGGAGCCCTCCACTACGGCGTCTCTCATAATCATATGGTTGTTTTTGGGACGTTAAACCCCACAAATCAATCAAATCAATAAACTTGTATAGCCAGCAGTGCAACCACAACTGACGTTTAACGAGCACTAGGGTCTACTTGAAAAGTTGCGACAACGAAAACGCCGGCTAACAACTGAAGAGTCGCAGGAAAAAAACAAGTAAGAATGTAAACATATCTGCGCATGCCCATGGAATAGGCGAACCTATCAATCCGCCACGCGTGGGGCTCTACGCGAAATACAACTGTTAAGGCATTTGATTTCATCTTTATGCAAGTTAATATTTAGCAAGTCTTTATGCAAGACACTATTATGACATTGCTAAATGGAAGCTCACCTTTTAATATCTTTATAGATAGTGTAAGTGCACACCAAAATTTCATGAATGCGCAGCTTTGTATTGACGTGGGAATGAAGAAATACGCCTTATGATTGAGATGTTGCATATCATATAGATAAGCCAACCACGGATTAACTTGCGTGAAGATCAAATCAGATAACTTAACAGTTATCTTTCACGTAGAGCCCTAGGCGTGCCGAATTGATAGGTTGGCATGTTGCACGGCCATTCGCAGGTAAGGCTTAGTGCGTTTTCTTTTCTTGCGTGTGTTCAATAATTAGTGGATGTTTGTAGTGTCCTGACATTTTATCTCTGGTGTACTTGATTGCATGCCCTGTCGAATGAATACTTACTAACTCAGAATGAATACTTGCTAACTCTCTCTCAATATCTATTTATTTATTTATTTATTTATTACCTTCAGGGCTTACAAGAAGCTTGTTAGATGGTTTGCTCATCTGACAGTTCGAAGCGCACGTGTGTGTTTGTGGCATTGCGCACGTGTGTGTGAGTCCACGCATGTGTGAGTGTGTTTGTGTGCGGGCGTACATAACACTAATGATAGTTATTACGTCAAAGCTCACGCTCATTAAGCAATCTGTATACCTGTTTTGTCACCAAGCATAATGGCTGCTGGCGACATCATAGCTGCATGTTACTGGTGCTTACGGTAAAGAAACCTGGAAGCTCACGTAGAAGGTTTAACATTATATGAGGATGACGCAGCAAGCCGCGGCAAAAAGAAATGAGAAATGTAATCTCGATGGACAAGAGGTGGTAAGAATGGGTCAGGGAACAAATTGGTTTTAAGGACGTCTTTGCGCAGAAACTCAGGATAAATATTCATAAGCAAGGCATTGGTCAATAATAGATAACCGCTGCTCATTAGTAGTGACGGACTGGATTCCAAGAGAAATCAAGCACGCCAGTCGAACGCCAAGTGATAGGTGGGTAGATGAGAATAATCTCTGCAGGGATAACTTGGCCGCTATACAAGCGCCGTATTGTGTTTATTGGTCAATGGGACAGGCCTTCACAGCGCATTGAGGACAGTCAGCCTGATGACTGTTTTAATGATGATGGTGTTGACCACTTGTGGCTGGACTGTGTCCAGCACGAAATGGGCAGCAGCTGCCCACTTCCCCGACCACACTGATGGCATGTTCGCCACGGTCGTTACGAAAGCATGCGAATAATTCTCACGCTGTTTGTTTGAAAGACTCCTATACGGACTAAAACTGATAGATCATCACCCAAAGAACGTCTACAATGCGTTAACGCTGGCAGAATTGCTGAGTAGCCGTGACGCAAAAAAGAAAACTGAAATTAGCGGTGACGTTCTTTGCACGTATTTCACGTGTCTGTTCACACAGCGAAGTTCTTGAGCCACTGTGGAGAAAACGGCTAAGGGCAAAGTTATGCAAATGCTCAGAGTTACAACTTGCGGAACTTCCCGCTATCTTGTTCCCTTCTTTTGTTCCCTTGTACTGGCTCCATCAAGAAAGACATTCTGTCAATAAACTTTCCGTACATGCATTTTGCTGCTTCTTTTAGATCAGTGTGTCCTCGCCGCAGTCGCGCCTCTCCATTGTTTTCTTCTTTTGTCTCCGTCTACGCTGTTGCTCGTTATGTCCACAGAACGCTTCGATCGCCAAGCACTCTGCTAGGACTTCCGGCAGCGTTCCGGAAGAAGGACGATAAAGAAAGACGAAAAATTCCCCAACAGCACCGGCACACTGTCAACCCAAGGAGACACGCAGATGTCTTTCTTCGTCCTGTGCTTCGACCAAACTCGCGGCATCGAACGCATTGAATATGCAGATTAAGTTGTCGCACCCTGTATAACTCTAAGCCTGTCGCTCCTTGCCCCCTCCCCCCCCACCCCGGCCACTCTTTGCCCCGCTGTTCAGTCTTCCCAATAGTTTTGCATACGCACACACATCACTCGAGCGGCTTGCTCTGCTTGCTTTGCGTTGGCCCCTTTGTTATTGTCCGATGATCGGCCGTTCTTGCCCAAAGTATTGTGCGGCCGGCTTTGAACGAGGTCTTGGCCTGCCGCGACAACGGGGCTGTTGGCATACAAATGAGATGCGGCGTTGCAAGGAAGAAGAAACGTTCCTTGGGGTATACTCAACGCACAGGGCCGTATATTCCCATCGATTCAGCTCTTGATGGGCACTAGCCGGTACGTGCTTCCGTGCTTGCGTGCATGCCTCTGCGTGTCTGTATAGGCGCAAACTACTCTTAGAAGTCTGACGTTAACACTGAGAAAGGCAAATAGGATAGGGCGCTGCAAACCCATTACCCTCGCCAGCATTGAACACAACTATAGCTCAAAAGGGGTACGAGCTGCGGTTTCTCCTGTTGGCACGACCATTAGGATTGCATAAGGTGACATGAGGTAACCCACGACATGCGCGTATACCCTTGCATAGTATATATTCAGGGCCCTATGACATATAGGACGTCGGTTCCTTTATTCATAAATGCAACGAGTGCCTCACCAATGTATGAAAGATAGGAAACGCCACGCAAACAGCGACACTTTTTGCGGGCTGGCTTTCACCGCATGTCATAAAATGGAAAGCGGCTCTTAACGTGAGTACGGTGACGTGTTTAAGTCGTAGAGTGTGCGACCACTTTGAATGATAAAACAGGAAGTGAAGCGGAAGAACAGATGGAGCGAACCAGGGGCGTAGTCAGAATATTTTCCTGGTGCAGGGGGGAGCACCTTGATTTCGGAAGGGGCACCTCTTTGAAAATTTTTTCTCCTATATGCGAAGGCGGAAAATTTTTTTGGGAAGTGGGGGTGGGGGGGGGGGGGTGGGGGCCTGGTGTGGCACTCCGTGGCTTCGCCCCTGCAGAGCTACGCTGGGCGGCACGTGCATCGAAGTCGAAGCCGGGAAACTCATGATCATTGTCTTGGCCAATGTGACCTCGTTCCCGACTGTCATATTGTCTGCCTCCTGCAGTTTTTTTTGTCATCTTCGTGAAGACAATTACAAGCTATACTAAATTGTTGGTTGCTTTATATTGTTGAACATTCCGAAGTGACTCGTGCTATGAGACGCCGTGGAGGAGAGGATCGTGTAATGTTGAGCCCCAGGGGTTCTTTAACGTGCGCCTAACTAAAACGGCGAACGAATCTATAGCATTTAAAGTCCTTCTACGAATAGATGCGACTGCAGCGGTGTGGATCCAACTCGTGCCTTTCGGGTGACCAGCCGAGAGCCGCTACCAATGGGCCTCCACGGTGGCACCGCAGGCACACTTCAGAAGTATTATGGCAATTGCTCCCCTTTTTTTATTGACATACCTTTTTTCGCTGCGCCTGTCAATTCATTTGCCTCCTTCGGTGAAGAATACGTTTCTCGTCTGCTGCATTGTCAGCAGCTCATCCGTATCAACACTGAAGCGACGCAACAGGGCAGCAAAGTCTACTATGATCAATCTCACTTCATTGTGGTGCATCGTCCTGTTCATCAGCACTGGTGATGAATTGCTGATCTTTAAACCCCTTTACTCTTGTTTTATGCAACATCTTTCAACTCCACATCATTGGCAGTTGAAGTCCTGTATTACTTTCTGAACTTGGGACACAGTAAGAAGACTGCACAACGAGCACCACGACTCGCTCGCTGGATTCCGTGCCGACCGGTTGTGTCCTCGCGATCTCCGACGACAGTGCAGCTCTGGCCGACCGGGTTGGTCCTATACGCCACCTCCTGACGCCGGTCCCCGACGACGACGACAGCGTAGCTCTGGCCGACTGGATTAGCCCTACGCCACCTCCTGTTGCCGACAAGAGCTCTCGCCAGTGGTGCCCCGTCCTCGCACTGCTGTGACCGTCTTCATCTTTCCTATCTTCTCTTTACTTCCGTCTCTCCCTGTCCCTGCGCCTATCTTTCTCTATTTACCTTTTAATCCTATTCTTTTTATCCCTCTTTACCCCCATTCCTTGTGAGCTTCTGTTGAGGTATCGCACCAGATGCAGACAGTTACGGGGCTCACTTTTGTCTTCTTTTCCATTTCATAACAACACAAAAAAACGCTTCAACGCTTTACGTGTTCACACACCTACTGGAACACTCCAAAATGGTGCCACTCTGCTTTGCCGATTGTGGCTAAGAGTGGATTCGGGGCGTTTGTGGTTAAGAGTTGAGACGAAATCTTGCCTCTCTGAAGTGCTGTGCACTTAAGTGAGGGTTCTGGCAGAGTCAGTCTGATGGTGACTGGAGACGTTCAGCGGTTTGCATCCATTGACACATCGTGGTGTTATTACGTGTCTGATGAGGGATAAGAGTTTCATTCAGGGGAACAAAAATGGCACGATTTAAAAGCAACCGCCGCACAGGAGCAGGAGGAGCATCGACGAACGGGGAGAAACAGTGATCGCGATACTGGAGCGCCACACGTGAACGCTGGTCGAAACCAGAGCAATCGATCGCTCCATCTATCTTCGACGGATGGCGCTGCCTTCGTAAATGCACGATCCTAAGCTTGTTATTTCGTTCAAGCAAGAATGAAACGAAACGGCTGACATCGCACAGGTTGTACTGAGCGATAAAATTCTGTTGAATCGGAGCAATCAGCGCATTATGGAATGTCAAAACAAAAAAAAAGTTGCTGGAGAAACAGACGAGTTCAAGAAGGGATAAGAACTGTTCTATCATTGTTGGTTGTGTTCATGGTCACTTTTCCAAACAGTTCATATTCACACCGACTAACACGCTACTTCCAGTGGTAAACAAAAAATACTTGAGCGCATGAGTCATTAGCATCAATTGCGCAAAACTCTGACAGCATAATAATAATAATAATAATAATAATAATAATAATAATAATAATAATAATAATAATAATAATAATAATAATAATAATAATAATAATAATAATAATAATATAATAATAATAATAATAAATACAAAACTATGTAAAACAGTTGTGCGAGTTGATACTTAATAATGGCAAACTCCGCAACACATACACGGACAAGAAATGGACACCATTGACTTTGCAAACACAAACATTCCTTCAAGAGATAGGCAAAAACTAAAGCTGGGATTCATTGGAGCCTTCTATTGTTGAAATACGGGAAATAATTGTGTGAATCTTGAGTCTATCTCGATGTCAGACAAGCAATTCGCTCTCTTGCTGAGCACGAGTAGAACTCTCCGCAGAAATATGTGACGCCAGCCTCAACATTGATAGAAGCTGTTGATGTGTTTTTGTTTACGTGACAGATTTGTTTAACCGGTATGTGTCTTACTTTTTCGCAGCTATTCGAGTCCACCGCTGCAGTGTTCTTCTGTGTTAATGAAGATAGAGTTGTGTTTCTTCGTTCACAGTTTGTAGCGCATCCTCTTACGTCGCGTCCCGATGTCGGCGCCTTCGGCATCACTAAGAAACAAAATAGAAACTGTGGTCGGGCGGCGCGGGAACAACAACAACAAAAAAAAATCAACTCGAGCCATGCGCCTTTTTTCCCCTTTTCCTTTTTGCGTCACCGTGCGAACCTGCTCGCGTTTTCGGGAAACAAACATTTCCTAACCAGATGTTGTAGCTCTCGGTTCCTCCTGCACGCAGGCTCTAAGAGTTGAACAGTTGCGAGCTTGCGCGCGTGTTCTACATTCGTACTTCTGTCCGCTTGTGTGTAGCGCAGCCAATCATGAAAATTATGCCACTTTAAAAGAGTGTCTGTCGCGATCGGAATGCGCCGTGTAACACGGGACGTTGCGATTGACTAAAATGCTGGCCATCGCTCGCCCGCTCATAGTACTTCCGATCCATCAAGAACTAAATTTTAGAGTGTAACTGCCCGATAACGCAGACAAGGCTCATGTGAAACAAGCGCCTGTTGTGAAAAAGTCAGAAACTTCCACCATGAAGTCACTGCCAAATTCCGGGACAATCTAAATAAAATTCTGAACCAGCAGTCGTCAGCAAGCTCAACACGAACGCTCTGCCGCATGTCCTGAACCCATTTGGTTGACGCAAGCACCGTGTAGCTTGGGTTTTGTTGCTGAGATGTCACCCATTCGTGCCGACGTACTATCCGAGCATACCGAGGTATTATCTCGGCAACAGCAGTCAATGTAGACCAGGTATCGCGTCGGAGTGTTATTGTTAGGCTTGCTGACGACTGTACAAATATTGTTTCGCAGCACAATTAAATATAACAGCAGTTGTAAAAGCAACCAGTACGCTCATCCAGTCGTTAGCCTCGTGTTCGTGCTCATTAATGTTCCACACAACTTTTCAAAACTTACAAGAGAACTAAGCCATGGTGAGTTTTGACTTTCCCAAGCCTCCGTTACCCTTGACTGTGCCGTTTAACCAAACACGTAACCAGAGGAAATGCACCGCACGGCTTTGAGCTCTTCCTTTGAAGTCAGCGCCTCTTTGATCCATGCAGGAACGCTAGCGGCAGCTGTAAGAAAAGTATAAAAAACCAAGCATGCGTTCTGACCTTGTTTGTTGAAGGCGCCACCGTCCGAGGTCTTCTGTGGCTCTGAAAAAAGACAATAAATAATCCAGGTGAACGAGAAACATTGCTAAATTTTTACCACAGGCGGGTATTCATTGACCCCTAATGAAGCAATGTTCATTACATCAAAATTACATCGAGATCCAACGCGATGTAGGTACATGAATGAATCAAACGCTGAGTGCGCCTTCAATAAGCAATATGTTAGAAACTGACAGACCATGGTTCCAAAAAAGTGCAGGGGACTGAAAGGAATATTTTATAAAGAGCTGTGGATCATGGTATAGGGGAGTAACGGTAATGTGAATGTGAAGATGTGTACGAAAAGATCATTTACCACCGCCATGGACCGGTCCTGCGACCTTCAAATAGTACGTCCGATGTTCTATGGCTGAGTTACGATGGCGATCATTCCTCCACCCACACAAACGTGGAAGCGTCAGTAAGTTATGACATACGCACGGTCTGAAATACGTAACTCTTGGCTGGCGTGAGGAGTATGAATACGATGTACTACATGACTGTGACTTGGAGAATATCGATGACAGGTGCGCGTAAAAATGAAGACGTATGAAGAAGTTGCTAAGCTTTTTGTACCCAGTGTCGCAGTGATGAAATGTTGTGGCACATACACCGATGCTTGACACACTAACTTTAAATGGCACTAAAGTGAAACAATAAATTCGTTTATACATAAAATTATACTCTGAAAATTCTCTAGCTCTTAATTTCACCACCATGCAGTGATTCACCGATGAGGCAATCAATTTCAAAAGTTTCGCTTCCCACCAGAAACTCCAATGGTGAAACCACGGAATTCAAGTTTGCTGTTTTTTTTTTCGCACATTTCTCGAATGGACTGAACGAAATTTTCTGAAACTTCGTATGTTTAGTCTCTCGCTCCCTAAGAAGACAATGTATTTCCTTTTTTTACCCCTTCGGAACTATGTGAGCCCTAGCAGAAGTCATCTTAATCTATGACTTCACGGCAGCTGTCGTGGACACGTAAAGGTGGCGTCGACACCCGCGTTTTCTTTTTGCGCGTTTTTTCCTTACCAAGGGTCTTCTAGCAGCAAGAGTGGTGCATTGAATGTCGCAGAAAAGCAATGTAGTAATACGAAAAAAATTGCGTTTAGTGTCCCTTTAACCATTCAACCACGCCAGAACATGGTAATACCATAGGACGCCGTGGTTAACTTCCAATGTTTCATTTATATTTGTAATCGTTTCTAAATGAGCATGTTGAAACGACGACTATTAAAGTGACTGTTCAACTAGGGAAATATGGCGAATGGATGGGAAAAGAAAAAGAACAGGAGAGGAAGAAAAGTCCGGGATGGTAATTAGTTTCCGAAAACTTGTGGGCTGACCTACACTGGGGAAAAGAATACAGGAGTTTAAAAGCTAGTGGTAGAGAGAAAAGAGATAGGGGGAAGAGAAAGAATGGGAGCACACACGCACAGTCTCACACTCCTCACTTTAACAATATCGGTATTGGTCTATAAAACGTGGTGTGTCTGTTATTTTTAGAAATATTAGCAGTGGCTTCGACACTTTTTTTTATTGCAAAGTACATAACATGCTTTAAGAGGTTCTTGAGCTTCTGTCATAATTAAAATCAACTTCGAGATAAAAGTATTTCTGGGCAAAATCGACTTAATAGCTAGGTGGTATTCTTCAATCGAGTGCTATGAAGCGTCTACGGCGATCCTACTTCGAAAATGTCTCAACTCACCGATAGAGACTAGCTGGTCGAGCGTGCCGTTGTAAGGCGTCTCGGAGAAGGTGTACTTGGCCATGAAGCCTCGACCCGGGAAGTGACTCTGTGCGCTGAAGGTGATGTACAGGTCGGGTCCCGTGGACATCATCTCGACCCAGACGTTGCGGTTGCACAGTTGCCCGATGACGGGAGCACTGCCGTCTCGGCCATCGTGAACCAGGATGACGTCAGGACTGTTGAAGCAGCTGCGTACATTTAAAACACACGATCCAGAAGAAAGGCCCTTTAGATTCGTTCTCGAGCATATACGCACGTTCGTGCTCACGTACAGTCAAGTTCAAAGAACATACAGCAACAAAGGGATGTACATTACCACTGCCTCGGCAGGAAGCTTCGTATTTCACTTTGTGGTCTGTTCTAAGATAAACTAACAACAAATACTATGCAAGCCGACAAAATACAGTTATAAATTGCAGCAAAATTTGAAGTTTTGTCGAGGAGAGTGGTCTACTTTTGACGACCGTGACGACCGTGAGTTTTGACGACCGTGAGTCAAACGTGAGTACACAATATTGTTTGTATAGGATGACTGTGTTACGAACAAAAGTAGGACAGTTCATCTGAAGCGAAACAGATAACACGAACAAAATGCAGAGATAATCAGGGCGTGTGTCCAAAATAGCAACACCAGAGCCTCGTTAAATGATAACCGAGTAAGTAATCCTCCCTGCTAGTCAACGATATTCCTGAACCTTTACGTGTTCCAGTGTCACTTGTAAGCAGACTAGTCACCAATGTAAGTCCTCTATTATCTCCAAGTTACTGAAACATCGTTTAAAATAAACATGGTTAAAATAAATTAGAGAGATAATCCTCCTAGCTGCCCTATTTTTTAGCAAACGAATGAGCGTATCTCCTCGTTCCTCTATGGATTGTTACTTCAAAGGGTTCTGAAACGTATAAATTACACGCTAGAGCTGGCGTCAAGCTCAGTTTTTCAGATCTTTCTACATCTTTCTTTCTGATAGATTGCTGAGAGAGAATTAATGGTACGCTGACACGGTGCAAGTAGAGAACGCACCTGAAGTCTCCGTGCTGCAGGCGCACTTGCTCGAAGAGCACCTTGACCCTCTCGTTTTCTCGTCCCAGGAAGCTGTAGGCGCACTTGATGTCCCGCGGGTACGAGCTCGGGTACTGGGGCGAGAAGAAGCGGCCCGAGCTGCGGTTGCCGCTGTCCATGATGAAACTGCACCGGCTGTCGGGAACGGACACACCATCGGTCTCGAACTGGCCTGTGGTGAAGGGCAAGCTAATTAGGAATGTGCAGTGGCAAAGCATATTATGGTGAATTTCAATATTTTAGGCTAAATAAAAGACATTCAGCAAATGTCGGCATGCATTTTTTTTATTTTGTCTAAACCATCTATGCCTAAACTTTTCTGAATTTAGATTGTCTGATTCTTATCTTATACTGTTGAAAAACATTTCACCAATGCATCATTGTTGAAAGCAGTACTGCTAAGTGTTATTTGTACGTGTTTTTGTTTTTCGGTAATTTCTCACGCTGACGCCGTTGAGTAATGTCGCCACCTGGCAGTATGTTAAGACGTTGACAAAATATCGGTTCTCCTATTTGAACCACCCCAAACAGGACGGACGCGTAGACATCAAGCTTTGAAGGAACTAACCGTGGATTTCACAGTAACCATGCATTATTACACTTTATAAAGGGTACTTTAAGAAAGCAGTGGTAGATATATAAAAGACGTGTTTTGAAAGCTCACAAAGTGTGTGGCCGTGGTGCGGTGTATAGCATGCCCCGTTGCTGTTGTTCGACTCCTGGGACGGAACGTTTTTCTTTGTCTTCTGATGTGAAATTTTAGACGTCATTTCCGTGACAGAAGTATGTTCCCGACACATTGGCGGATTTAACTGTGGCGTGTACAGTGGCTAATGGTTCACGAGTGCGTGTCACGCGAGTCGAAAAGGGCGTGACAACGTTCGCGGTATGAGATTCACGTTATTGGTGTTATGGTCAGCCACATATAGTCTTCAAACTTCTTTAACTTATCCTACTAATTTCGGTATAAACCAAGTTAAGTAGGCGATCCCGAGAGCACCCAGGTAGAAAGATAGATAGATAGATAGATAGATAGATAGATAGATAGATAGATAGATAGATAGATAGATAGATAGATAGATAGATAGATAGATAGATAGATAGATAGATAGATAGAAAGATAGATAGATAGATAGATAGATAGATAGATAGATAGATAGATAGATAGATAGATAGATAGATAGATAGATAGATAGATAGATAGATAGATAGATAGATAGATAGATAGATAGATAGATAGATAGATAGATAGATAGATAGATAGATAGATAGATAGATAGTAAATACAAATGATCATAGTGCGTGCAGTTAATTCCATAAAAATGCTTCGCATTTAAAAACTGTAAACAATATTTAATGGCAATTGATGTTAGAGACAGAATGAAATGAGCGAAAAGCAGGGTGGTAAACCAGCACTGTAGCATCCGGGTTAGTACCCTGCACTAAGGGAAGTGGGAATGGGAAAGAAAGATCGGAGTGAAAACGTACACAAAAGTAGACGCAAAATGGTAGCGTTTGAATTACGTTTAGCTTGTGTACTTCACCAACGTCCTTGGGTTCACTTACGTTTGCTAAGGAACCGGTAGGTTCCCCTGAAGCCCGAGTTGTTTCCCTGGCGCCAGTCAGAGTGGAACTCGAAGATGAGTGCATGCCCGGAGGAGTAGTGGGTTTGCTCGATGTCGTTGATCTTGCCGCACAGGATTGAGTTGTACGGGCTGCGATTGTTCACCGCTTCTTCTTTGTCGAGGTGCAGAAACAGCTTCACGTAGTCACCGTACACACACCTGGACGAAACGAAATCGGTGGTCACCATTTACTAAGAATAATGATTTTTAGAAAAGGGCCACCGAAGGGCAGGCTAGATGAAGTATCAAAAGTACCATTGTAGCACTCTGTTGGTCTAGTTAAACTAGTTAAATGTCCTGTATCACTAGAAGATTCTGCGCTAAAGATCAAGGCCATTTCAACCAAGGGGTCCCAGGCCTGCAGGAAGTGCAGAACTGGGCCGACTATTTTTTAGATGCGGAAGCATCTTATACTCGCGCCTTGTAGTGTGCCGTCCGCACCGCTTCTCGAACATTCGACAGCTGACGCGCGCGCATGCGCCGTCGCGCCGTCGCCCACCATCTGTGCCGCGCGCGCTTCTCCTTCGAGAACATTCGACAGCTGACAGCGCATGCGCCGTCGCGCCGTCGCCATCTGTGCCGCGCGCGCGCTTCTCCTTCGAGAACATTCGACAGCTGACAGCGCATGCGCCGTCGCGCTGTATATATACTCAAGGTCGGCGCTCGCTCGCTCAGTTGCCGCTCGTCGGTTGGTTTGTACGGCGCTTCGACGTCCAAGGTCGCGGTGAAATGAATTCCAACGAATCCAAAAACACAATGATCGACGTCCCTTCGACCAGCGCCGCCCTTTCGCATACGTGTGTACGTGTTCACTCATTTAACACCCCCTCCTACAACCACGTTAACCAATTTAGCCATCGACCAAAGTCGCAATTTAACACCCCATTTCACAACCACGTTAACCAATGTAGCCATCGACCCAAGTAAGTCGCACTTTAACACCCCGCTAACCAATTATATGCTCCGCATTCTCCTCAGTGTTCTCCGAGGGAAGCTGCGGGCAATTTTTTTTATTTGCCCCCTTTTCGTCTCTTGTTTTTTTTCAGTTTTTTTTTTGCTGTGTTTCTTCCCCATTTTTTTCTGTTGACTTCAACTATTCTATTTCTATATTTTTCCTTATTTTTGTCAAGTATAATGGCAGCAATATTTGACAGCGTTTTGCAACATAATGTCAATAGCTCTTGTAGAATAAATATTCGCTCTCTTTTTTTAAATGGCTTCTAAGGTGAACCATAAAAAAATTTTCGGCCATTACGTTCAATAACGAGACTGTAAATTTCTTGCGCATTTTATAGCAGTGGTTCTCAACCATAAAAAGCTTCAGGGACCACTTGTGAGCCGACCTCAAGAAATGGGGGACACCACATAGGCCGGTGTGTGGGGTGTGAGGTGAGCAGAGCTCACACGTTTATCATACCAGGCAAATAATGAAAGTCTCTGCTAAGTCAAATCAAAGCTGTTTTACAGCAGATTTAGCGCTGGTGCATGTGAACAAACTAAGTCACGTGTGAACAACAGAAACACTATCAAAACGCCGTTAACCAGAACAAACAAAAGTAAAGACCACAATACCATAGAAACGCTGACATTTAACCCCCTGTCAATGAAAGCATATGAGAGAACAAAACGTTAACAAGAACAAAATAAGATGCGGTTAACCAGAAAAAAATAGGAGGCCATGGTCCATGATCTTATGCACACTGCTACGCCTCATCGTCAGCAGTCACTTCGTGGAAATGCGCAAATGTTGGGATGTCTCAGAAAACGGCTCTTCTGTTTTGCCTACGCACATTCTTGTTCTTTCGATACGAGCGCCATTCGCAGCAAGCGAGTTCGTACACGCGAGAGCTTTGCAGCCCTCAGGAACGCTTTGGCAGACCCCCGTGTAGTCCGCAGACCGCTATTGGAGAACCACTGCCAAAGAGGAACATAAGGGACACTCTGAACAACAACAACAACAACAACAACAACAACAACAACAACAACAACAACAATCACTCACTCGAGGTTGCTCCGCTGTACGTCGAACTCCTCGAATGAGATGCGCACAATCTGGTCGGCGTTTCCGATGAAACGAAAGAGTATGCACTCGATATTCTCCTCGTACGGCACCGGGTAATTCGGAGATGTGAAGACGCCGTACTCTTTGCCGTACATGTCGTCGAACGTCACGCACCGGCAGTCTGGGAAGGTTTCAAAACAAAGAAGACACGACACCCTCCACTATCGCACAATGAAATCAAGCGTATGACATAAAGCTATAGTCTTGTAGGGAACGCTCCCAGTGAAAAGTAAAGGAAGACGCCGAGTAAATACATAAAGAAACATTTCACAATAAAAGACGTTTCGGCTAGTGTATGGGGACCTTGTATAAAGACTATAAACAAGGACGTCGTCTGAGAGCTGAAACGTCCTTGATATTAAAGTTAATTTTGTGTGTTTGGTCGACTCACGTGCTATCATTATTGTAGGAGAAATTGAATAAAGAAGCACCCTCGTTGGAAATTAAATGAGGTTGCTCGCTCTAAATTATTGCTTCTGCAACGTCTTTCCTATTCACTATACTTTGATCAAGAGATCCCTGGTGCTTTATTTTTCCACACTTGCTTAACTTCACTCTACTTACTTTACTTTTGCCTGCGACAGTTACTTTTATTTTCCAATACGTGGCAGAAGAAGTATTACGATGTCTGTTGGTAATTAAGTCTTGTTTTAATAGTTAGCAACTTATTGGACATCTTTTCTCCCCGTTTATGTAATCTCACATTTCTTGAATTATGGAAGAAAACGTCTCAAACCATTCAGAATACTTTTTGAGTGCAACGAAATTCGAGTGTACTTACGAGCACTGAGGCCTGCGACGGGAGAAACTTGGGCCGAATGGTGCCACAACAGCAGTAACAGCTGGAGCAGCTCTCCCCATAGCACCTGAAGGGAAACACCTTTACTGTCATTTATATTTGGCGCCATATTAGGCCTATGACGCATATAACAATGCACTGAGAGCCAGTCATACATGCTCTAAATATTACGCCTGCGGTAAAATGCAGCAAGGTGCCCGCCGCATTTTTGATGGAGGCGAAAATGTTTGAGAACCGTGTGCCTAGATTTAGGTGCTCGCGAAAGAACCACAGGTGTTCAAAATTTCCAGAGTCCTCTGCTACGGCGTCTCATAATCATATGACAGTTTTGGGACTTTAATCTCCGGAATTATTATTGTTAGAATACAGCAAGGATATTCGTTTAGCTCAATGTATGTACACAAAAACGGTAATACAATATTTTATGTCACGAAGAAAGGCAAAGGCTAATTTTCCGGACGCTAACATTCGGTATGCATGCATACATGCGTGCGTGCGTGCGTGTGTGTATGTATGTATGTATGTATGTATGTATGTATGTATGTATGTATGTATGTATGTATGTATGTATGTATGTATGTATGTACGTATGTACGTATGTATGTATGTATGTATGTATGTATGTATGTATGTATGTATGTATGTATGTATGTATGTATGTATGTATGTATGTATGTATGTATGTATGTATGTATGTATGTATGTATGTACGTACGTACGTACGTACGTATGTACGTATGTATGTATGTATGTATGTATGTATGTATGTATGTATGTATGTATGTATGTATGTATGTATGTATGTATGTATGTATGTATGTATGTATGTATGTATGTATGTATGTATGTAATCTTAATACTTCAAGAACACGCAGTCACATAGACATTTAAATACTGTGCCTAATTCTTAAAAAGAAACGGTTTTAGTGAATTCGAAAGCAGCATTTGTTTACCTGGAAACTGTGCCTGAACTCTGCATCATAACTTGCACTCATCAATCGAATATCCTTCAATTTTGTTCGTGTCAGACACTCGTTTACACAAAGAAAGATGTAAGAGTGATAATATCAGAGGTAAACAGATGAAACCTAGAAGCAAAAGATTAACGATCAGACTCTACTCTGTCAACTTTCCGTAGTAACTAATAAAAGAATCACATATGGTTATAAACTGTGCTTAACGGACATTTTTCATCGCCGTTCATGACAAAGCAGTGTCACAAAAGAGTTGTAGTAATTTCAACACCTTGTTGTATCATATTAAATAAATCTAGCTTCAAAGTGAGCTTTCTTTATTTGATGAAGTACAATAATTCTGGTTTAATTGTTTATTAAATAGAAGCAAATTATATTTGAGATATTTTTACACCACTTGAGGGAGTATATGCTAGCCGACATGGTAAGCTAAATCATAAGCACTTTCCACAAATTATTAGCAGGTGTTTAGAGAGCAATAAAAGTTTTCTTTTGCTTACTTCGGGAACACAGCGATAAGGTTAACGCTTTAAAGGAGGCAAATCAGCTATTGAAATTGTCTTGCCCCCCCCCCCCTCCCCAAAAAAAACTGGTATAGTTATGTAAAGTTGGCTGTGTTGCATAAACACTAATGCCACAAAGGAGCACGCTTTAAAGCCATGTCCACAAGGCCAGGTTTGTTTGGTTGTTTTTTTGTTTATAGCTTTAAACTTTGTATGTATCACTGTTTGTTACTCCAAAGGTAGAAGAGAAAAAAATAATGCAATATATACCGTCGCCTGGAAATAAATTTATCAGTGCACCACAACATGAAATCGTACCAAATAGTTTTAACAGCCACTTTATCTACGGAGCACCAAAGTATACAGCATATACGCGTACTCTCCTGGGCTTTGCGCCGGGACATTAAAATAACGGCGTCAACAGACGAGCAACGAGTTGGGCGGTCGAAAAAGAACGTAAACGAAAAAAATAAAGTGTGACGAGGCAATCAGGAATGTCGCGCCTCTTCGATTTAATTTGCTTCGCGCCGGGCAAACACGGAGACGACGGGGGCCGTCTCTCGTTGAAAGGGCCAAACACCGCGGGTCAAACTGAAAAGGCGGCGGATGGAGGAGAGCACGCAATGCGCCAGAGAAATAGAGAGAGTAAATGAGAAAGGGTGTGGATGAATGAATGACACGAGAGAAAGGAGAAAAGCACTGAAGATGGAAAACCAATCTCATAAAAAAAAACATAGTTTTGCTTTTGAAAGGCGTCAATAGATGGCGCTTACTTCAAAACTCGAGCTCTTGCATCGAGATGGCGCCACGGAGCTAGGCAGAGTAAGGAGGAGCACAAGCTAGACGGATATGAGATTTTCTCGGATGTACCAGTAGATGGCAGCACTTCACATGGTTCCCCAAAAAGATGCGATGCACGAAGCGCTTTTTCAGATTTAGAAAGTTTATTTTTTTATTACTTACGAACTTTCGCGTACTGTCACGCAGCCGCAGCGAGTATATAGAGAATTTTCAACCATTTCCAAGCGCCAAAAAATGTTCTTGGAACTTGGAACAATAGGAAGGCTACGCTGAGTCACAGCCAATATACGAAAGATGAAGGGAGGGGGGGGGAGGGCGAAAGGCATGGAGTTTAATCTCATGACTGTTTGCTCTGCAAGTCCATGCTGGAAGGAAGAAATGAAGATATTACAAGAAAAAAAAAGAAGGGGGAAGAAAGAATGCTCAGGTATCTTCATGTGTGGGCCTAACCATTGCACGCCCACGAATAAACACTAGTGATCTATGAGAATAGTTTCAAGAACTGTCACACAACGGAAAAAAATAGAGAGAAGTCAACCCTCTTCTAAGCTCCGATAGTAGGTGATATGTGTTTTTTTTTTAGGGTTTGAAAGCATAGCCATGGCGCCTATTTTTTCATGTATCTCAGTATGTTACGGATTCCCGAGAACTTTTTTTCTTCTTGGCAGTGCATTTGTTACAGTAGCCCAGAACTGCTGGTTATATTGACGCAAGGTAGGCTGGCAACTATAGTAGCCAGCATCTGAAGAGGACAACGAAGTAGATCTGTGTGCGCGTGCTCTGGCGTTCGTGTTTTCTGGCCCTTGGGTTGCGAAAGTAAACGCCCTATTTTGTACCTGCGTGCCTGTGTCTTTGTGACATTTTCTGGTGGAGATGCTGGGTACGGTAGATGATATGGTCCCCTGAGAGCACCCCTGACGCAAGTCCATCGAGTATCTCAGCCGAGCTTACCCCTGTGCACGTACGTTCCAGCCGTCGTCTCCAGGGACTCGAGCCACAGCACGGTTTGCTGCCTGAACGTCAGAGGGCTATGAATCAAACACCGCCTAACGTCACCGCGCCAGCACCAGCGCACCTGGTTATCAACCAACCCAAGACGCCGAAGACATTCCACGGAGCTGCTTTTGAAGATGCCGACGACTGGCTCGAGCATTTCAACCGGGTCGCCGTCATCAACGATTGGACCCCAGAGCGTAAGCTACGCTATGTGTACTGCTTCCTGGAGGACTCCGCGAAAACGTGGTTTGAGAATCATGAAGCAGCGCTTACGTCATGGGATGAGTTTCAACGGCAGTTCCTCAAGGCATTTTCCCGAGAGGACAGGAAGGAGACAGCGGAGCGTGCTATAGAGGCAAGGGTTCAAGGCCCTAACGAAAGGGTGACGACCTACGTAGAGGACATGGATCGGCCTTTCAAGCGTGCGGAACCCTCCATGTCCGAATCCAAGAAAGTTCGCCACCTAATGCGTGGTGTTAAAGAAGAGATTTTTGCCGGCCTGATTCGAAACCCGCCTGCGACACTTGCGGAGTTTCATGAGGAAGCCACTGCCATGGAGAGGGCCCTTCAACAGCGTGCCAGACAGTATAACCGTGGTGTAAACCCAAGTGAGGTCACTTCTGTCACTCTCGGCAATGACATCAGCGCGTTGCGAGAGCTTATCAGAGCTCTCATTAAGGAAGAGCTACAAAAGATGCAGGTGACTGCTTCACCTGCAGAGCAGCTCTCCATTGCGGAGATGGTACGCGCCGAGCTACGGCAAGCCGTTCACGCTCCCCAACCATCCGAGGCGCCACAACAGAGGCACTGCGTCGAGATGAGCTACGCGGAAGCAGTGCGACGTCGTCCATCGTGCAGTTCAACCAGCGTATGTCTCCCCAATGAGCGACACGCTCAACAAATGGAGGTAGGCTTCCGCCCTCGCAGCTCACCGTTGATCGCCGAAGCAAGACCGAGAAAGAGTGACATCTGGCGTACACCCGACCACAGGCCCCTTTGCTTCCACTGCGGGGAAGCCGGACACGTCTACCGGACATGTCCATACCGTCGTGTGGGTCTCCGTGGATTTTCGCCTAATGCCCCTCGTCCACGACCTGGCGAGCGACCACAAGAAATAGAGAGTTTCATCTCGAATCGTCGCAGTATTGAACATCGGTCACAAGAGCCTCGCTCGTCGTCGCCTGCTCGCTACAGGTCACCGAGCCCAGCCTATTCACGCGGCGCTCCAAGACGCCGTTCACCCAGTCCTGCAAGTCGGGAAAACTGAGTTCAGCGACCTCCGGAGGTGAGGCCGCTGACGCTGACTCTACGGAAGATCCTCCACTACGACGACAGCGACAGCAGCAAAAAGATGTACAGACGCAGTCAAACGGGATGCGAAGAGTGGTGACATCAAACATTGCGGTAACTGTGGACGACGAAGAAGTAATGGCGCTAATTGACACTGGAGCAGACACTTCTGTTATGAGCATGGGTCTTGCCTGCAGGCTGAAGAAGGTTTCTACCCAGTGGGCTGGGTCGCAGATACGTACGGCAGGAGGTCATCTTCTTACTCCGGTGGGGCGGTGCACAGCGCGAGTCAGTATTCACGGATTTACGTATCTCGGAGATTTTGTAATACTGCCGAGTTGCTCGAGGGACCTAATTCTCGGACTGGACTTTCTGCGTGATAATGGAGCCGTGATTGATTTGCAACAGTCGCAAGTGACGTTTTCTACGGCACACGCTTTAGCGCGCAACCCTCACGGCAGTTACGTCAATGCTTTGAGAATTGTTGACGATGACGTCACATTACCGCCGAAGAGTAGCGTGTTCACCTTGGTAGCCTGCAACGTTTTCAACGAATTCAACGACTATGAAGGTATTGCTGAGGCAAATATCCCGCTGCTGCTCAAACGAAACATATGCATAGCCCGATGCATTGTTCGGTTAGAGAATAAACGCTCTCGAGTTCTGCTGACCAACTTCAGCAATGAGTTTCAGCACGTTCCTAGAGGGACTACTGTCGCTTTCCTCAGTGAAATCGCCGACTTTTTCGATATCAGCACAATGGATACGACTTCACCGCATGCAAAAGCTTGTGCTGACCTGGGAAGCCGCATTCACGTTAATCCAGACTTGCCAGATTCACGAAAAGAGCGGCTGCTAAACCTTGTGAAGGAATTCTCGGACTGCTTCTCCACAGCATCGAAAGTTCAGCGTACCACCGTTACAAAACACCGCATTGTTACCGAGGAGTCGGCGCGGCCTCTTCGCCAACATCCATACCGTGTGTCCCCGAAGGAAAGAGAGGTGATTAAGCGTCAAGTTCAAGAAATGCTGAATGATGACGTCATCCAACCCTCGACAAGTCCGTGGGCGTCACCTGTTGTCTTAGTAAAGAAAAAAGACAACACACTACGCTTCTGCGTCGACTATCGACGGCTTAACAAAGTCACGAAACGCGACGTTTACCCCCTGCCACGGATTGATGACGCCTTAGACCGCCTACGCCACGCCCAGTTCTTCACATCACTAGATCTCAAGTCAGGGTACTGGCAAATTGAAGTTGACGAAGGCGACCGTGAGAAAACCGCGTTCGTGACGCCTGACGGGCTGTACGAATTTAAAGTGCTGCCTTTCGGTCTCTGTTCCGCTCCCGTCACGTTTCAACGCATGATGGATACTGTACTAGCTGGACTAAAGTGGCAGACGTGCCTTGTATACTTGGATGATGTCGTTGTGTTTTCAACCACATTTGACGAGCATATTTCAAGGCTAAAAAGTGTCCTCACTGCAATAAGGAGAGCGAACCTTACCATCAAGCCCGAAAAGTGCTACTTCGCCTATCAGGAACTCAAGTTTCTCGGCCACGTGGTTAGCCCGCGGGGTGTTCGACCAGATCCGGAGAAGTTGGCTGCCGTTGCCGATTTCCCTCGCCCTGGAGACAAAAAGGCTGTTCAGCGATTCCTTGGACTCTGTGCGTACTACCGCCGTTTTGTCGAAGGATTTTCGAAAATTGCGGAACCTCTTACAAGACTGACACGGCCAGATGTACCTTTCGTATGGACGGAAGAACAACAACAAGCCTTCGTAGAGCTGCGCAATCGACTGCAGACAGCTCCAGTGCTGGCACATTTCGACGACACTGCCGACACCGAGATCCACACGAACGGTGACCACCATTCGCTCTGTTGGCTTGCCAATCTACGGGATCCATCAGGCCGCCTCGCCCGCTGGAGCCTCCGCCTTCAAGAGTACGACATAACGGTGGTCTACCGATCAGGACATAAGCATACAGATGCTGACTGCCTGTCTCGTGCTCCTATTTCCCCGACGTCATCTGACACTGAACAAGATTTACCGTTTCTTGGCATCGTCGATGTGGTGCGGATGGCTGAGCTTCAACGTGAGGACACTGAGCTACTTCCTGTCATCCAGCATCTTCAAGGAGAAGACGTTGTCGTCCCACGCCGACTCTCGCGTGGTTTGGCTACGTATTGCCTGCGGAACAATGTTCTCTACAAGAGAAATCTTGAGAGCAGCCAGGAAACTTTCCTCCTCGCCGTTCCAATGGCACTGCGTGAGGAAGTTTTGCAGGCGTGCCACGACGATCCTTCGGCCGGTCACTTAGGCTTTGCTCGGACATTAGCGCGCATCCGACAGAAGTACTACTGGCCACAGCTGTATTCGTCCGTTGGCCACAGCTGTATTGTCCGCACCTGCCGTGACTGTCAGAGGCGTAAAGTTCCACCCGCAAAGCCCGCCGGTTTCCTCCAACCTTTAGATCCACCTCGAGCACCATTTCAGCAAGTAGGAATGGATCTTCTTGGTCCCTTCCCTACGTCATCCTCAGAAAATAAGTGGATAATTGTCGCGACCGACTATCTGACTCGCTATGCAGAAACCAAAGCTGTGCCTAAGGGAACTGCAGTTGAAGTCGCCAGATTCTTTGTCCACGACATTGTTTTGCGCCATGGTGCACCTGCTGTTCTCATAACCGATCGCGGAGCAGCATTTACGGCAGAGTTATTGCAACAAGTCACCAAGCTGACGCACACCAACCACCGGAAAACAACAGCTTATCATCCCCAAACAAACGGCTTGACGGAGAGGTTAAACAAAACATTGGCCGACATGCTATCTATGTATGTTGACGTAGAGCACAAAACGTGGGATGAAATTTTGCCGTACGTCACGTTTGCCTATAACACCGCTGTGCAAGAGACCACAGACCTAACACCATTCGAGCTTGTTTATGGCCGTCGCGTCACAACACCATTAGACGCTATGCTCCCTGTAGACCAGGACAACAGCGGAAATGACAGCGTTGACGACTTCGTTGAGAAAGCCGAGGGAGCCCGCCAGCTTGCACGGAACCGCATTCGCGCGCAGCAAGATATCGACGCTCGCCGTTACAACCAAGGCCGAAGGAGCGTTCACTATCAACCAGGTGACTATGTATGGGTGTGGACACCAGTTCGCCATCGTGGGCTTTCGGAGAAGCTATTGCGGCGCTACTTTGGCCCTTACGAAGTTGTGCGCTGCCTCAGTGACGTGAATTACGAGGTAGTTCCCCAAAGCTCCGACACCAGTTTAAACCGAAGACGTCCACGTCCAGAAGTAGTCCATGTAGTACGGATGAAACCGTACCATGCCCGCGACTTATGAACACTTCGAACTTTTTCCTTATTATCCACAACAGCGTGGGCTTTTCATTGACGTGATCATTTTTTTTTCTTTCATGGCCACCTCTAGCATCTCAGTCAATCGACCGGGACGGTCTCTCTTGAAAGGGGGGAATTGACGCAAGGTAGGCTGGCAACTATAGTAGCCAGCATCTGAAGAGGACAACGAAGTAGATCTGTGTGCGCGTGCTCTGGCGTTCGTGTTTTCTGGCCCTTGGGTTGCGAAAGTAAACGCCCTATTTTGTACCTGCGTGCCTGTGTCTTTGTGACAATATTCGTGTGTGCCCACTAAAATGCATAGCTCTTGTGAGTCAACTGTGAATGCAAAACGTGGGATGCATTAGGGAACGGGGACTAGAGAAGAGTGCGCCTCTATTGTCGTTTTCTTCTCTAGTCCCCGTTCCGTACTGCACATCACTTTCTTGCATTCACAATGAGCCATTACCAACTAGCTCAAGCAGCCGCTTAACTACAAATCATCTTGTGAGTTCCTTTAACTGACTTCTAGTGCAGGTTAAGAAACACCCGGCGGTCTAAACTACCGGAACCTTTACCGCGTCCCTCGTTATCACATCGTTTTGGGACGTAAAGCCTCAGACACCACATTATTAACCAGCATGTAGAGAACGCGATATATCAGAACTGTTCTTTTGAAAAACTGGGTGCGCGGAGGCATTAGACTTCTCGTGGAGGCTGTACCACTGCGCATATTTGCAGCTTAGTACATTTTTTTACAATTTATGATTTATTTCTACGCTCCCCCTGCGAGACATAACGAACTAAGTGATTTCTCAATAACTTGTGGCAATGGCTTTTCTATTGTGCTTCTCCTGTCTATGTCGGCCTGTCCTCTAGCTAGCCGTACTATTGGTGAACGTTGTTGTCGCTGCTGTCCCGGGCTTAATTGTACCAAGCTGTCGGCAACTTCGTGCAAACTGTTCAAATTTTGCTTACGCAGTTTTATGCTTCAACTTCAGAAACTCGAATGCGATGCTACCAATTTGAGCTTATATTTCTTTTTGATATTGTAAAATGCCTCATTCCTGATGCTGTTATCCGCCGATTTTGTAACTAGAAAGCCTGATTCAATGGTGCCGTAATCATCAATTTTGTGTCGTGACAGAGGCATTGCCTCGGTAGTTATATATCATTACTTCCTGTCGAAGGGCGCACATGCACATCAAGAACAAGAAAAAAATGGGAGGGGGGGAGGGGGAGATATCCAGACAGCGGCCGCTGTCACAGAGCACAGAGGACCCCTCGTTCGAACACCCCTGCAGAAAGTTCAGACGGGTTGCTAATCAGTCTAGCATGAAACATGTTTGACCACGGGGCAATGCTGCCGCAGTAATTTGTCATGCTTTTTGGCGCGAGGCACATTAATTTCTTTTCTAACTGATTCAGCGAGGCAACATGATAGCGGTAGAGCGTAATACATGTATCGCTTCCAATTTCTGAAGACGGTAGAGCAAGCCACAAACAACTTCACGACACCAATATGGAATAAGATATTCCGCAGCAGCATATTGCCTAAGGTGTCAACAATAAATCAACACTGGCAAAACAACGTCGCGTCCCTACCGATATACAAAAAATATATAGATGACGTATGAAAGCATGGTCTAGTCTAACACGTTTTATGATTCTTGCTGAGCAAACGTGGACGCAAGGAATTAGGCGATTTTTTCTCCAATGTGTGCTTTCTGTCGGCACACAGTGAACAGCAAGATAATAAGATCACAATTGCTTTTTACCTGTATGGTGGAACGCTGAAGTATACAGGATGTACTTACATACGCTTAGCACGGTGTGATAAAAAGAAGCGACATGTAAGTGGCGCCATTTAAACGCTATGAATGCATGTACAAAGTCATAACCTAAGAGTGCTACGAACGCATTAATTTTACGATACTTGATCTCAAACACCAGTTGCTCTTGTCGAAGCTAACCTGTTGGAGATGGAGCTCACGTTATCATTCAAGTGGTGTCTGAGAAAGCAATCAGTGCTATGATTTGTGGTAAGAGGATTCACTCATTTTCATTTGGGTAGATGCTTTATGTGCGGAAGGCAAAGCAAAATATTTATAAGCATTTGAATTACAAATTTATGAAAAAATACCTTCACGCACATACTTTGTTAGGTCAATTACAATGCCATTACCTACTCCCCACGGTTTCGTCCATACTTCAACATTTTTTTTCTCCTTTATTTGAAGATAACCAAAATTTTCTCTTCACTATGACTTTTGAAATAGAACTGCGTTGTTTTCTTGCATATAAAGCCAGGTTTTCATTTGCTATATTTCGACACTCACTTCCGCCGAGTTTTCGTAGCTTCGGTGTTGGGACATTAGAACATACTTTTTTGGGGGGCGGGGGCAGCACTATCATCCTCCCGCCCTCCTGAGATATTCTGATATTCTTCTTTGTTAAAGGCACTCGCTCATATTTTCGGCGTTGCCTTTGTGCTAGCAATATCAGAAACAAATTGGCCCCTTCTCGTCTCTCCTCGTCCGTCGACTTTTTCCTAGCCAGCAAGAAAGTTGCTCTGGCCTCGCTTATTTTCCGCTCTTCCATCCTTTCTTCTCCACTCGTTATCGCACTCATTTGCAGTGCTGTCGATACGATCTCTGCAGGAAAGATCCTCACCATCAGACAATCCGGCGCACATGTACTCCGTATGGCTCAATTTGCCCCGGTGCACATTTTTCCTTTAGAGCTTATCCTGTCCCTCACCGTCGTTCCACGACAACGTCTCGCTAATACTGTGCAGCACTAGGGAGGAAGAGCTGGCTTTTGGCTAACTTTAGATTTTTTGCATCAGACTGGCTATCTGAATAAAAAAAATTGGCGTGGTTAAGTGACATGCCGGTGCTCGAGGAGAATTTCTCAAGCACCTGCGGCAGGTAATATGTTGGGCAGACTGACCGCTGTATAAACTTACGAGCCAGTGAACATGAGCGAAATCTAAAGAAAGAAAATGAACTTGCATTGCAAGCTCTGAAAATGTGAACCACGATTTAAAGAGGTGACGATCACCTTTAAGAGCAAGTATGAGACAGGATGTGAGTTACTAGAAGTCTTTTATATCACTAATTTGGCTGATAAATCTGCTACTGACAAATCGATACAGCTACGATCAAGATAAAATTATTTGAACGCTTGCAGGTTACGCAGTGTTGCCTAATACGTACGTGTCGGTCACTTTTACACATCGCTCATTTTCATGTTAAGGTAAATCAGTTGGAAGTGCTAGCCATGTCGCCGTGTTCATCTCTCTCTTATGCGTTTGCGTGTGTGTGTTTACAAGCGGCAGAATGTCACACAGTGAGGGTGCTGGCGTTCGATGACCACTCTGGAAACAATTTTCATTTTACTGGGACAGTTCAAAGACATACAATAGTTTCTCAAAACTCGATGATTTGTTCTTAAAAGTCGTAACTCGGAAAACTTGGGAGGCACTCACTTAATTGCCCTTCGTTTTATTAAGATACTTCCTCACTCACGCTCACGTCTCGTCATTCTTAGTGCGCTGATAATGTGACACCGGAAAAGAGAAATGAGGATCAATGTGAGGCAATAGTAGGTATTTAATAATTTATTAGTGTCAACTGTCGCCGAAAAGTCACCTCCGGGTATTCAGCGACACCAACACGAAAATACACATGCATGCTTCCAGCACTCACTGATGTTAGCACCGGTGGTCTTATACAAAATGGGTCGTAGTGAATTCTCTGCTAAGTGGTATCCAGCTTGAAGCATTCAACGCTTGAAGAAATGCCAGCGTGCGTAAAGATTGCGAATAGAAACGAAAGTGCCTAAATAAACATGGCGTGTTTTGCATGTTAATTTTTTAAGTAAGTATGTGTTTAGTTGTAGACACATTTACCTACCTTTTTAGGTCAGTACAAGCTTTGTAATACTTTCAAGCAATGGGAGGCACAGCTCGCCAGCTCTGACCCAGAGGTGCAGCTTGCACTTCTGCGTCACGTCAGACAGACGGCGGCAGCCAGTGGAGCCCTGGACTTGTGGCCCCACCCATCAAGATCATGACCCCTGTCCCAAACCCTTGCAAATAAAGTTTTTCCTTCCTTCCTTTCCTACCTACCTATGTTGACTCAAGTATACAGCCCTCCAGACTATTTTCAATGATGCCTCGTAAATTCACGGGCAATCACCAAACGAATATTTTGCGTTTTTGTTGGTATGCGAGATTTTTGTTGTGTTAAACTTGTGTCTGTATTTCGCTTGCCATCGTTTACAGGCTTTTTTTTTCTCTCGCGTTCCATGCAAATGAAGATCGAATATTCGGCCACTTCTTCAACTTTGTCGCTACTGATCATGAATCTCCTATCATGTTACTTCAACACTGCAGCTTTTTCTTCGATGCAGCACAGTGGAGAGATCTATTTTCGCCCAGCCAAATACCCGGGAAAAGAGGACTGAGGAGCAATAGGGGCATGCGCAGCCACACGCTAAAAGGCCTGCCACATCCAATCGATGCCGCCGAGTGCAATGCCACGACCGCGAGCACTGGCCTCTATCAAGCTCACTGTCGTCATTCAGGCGTCTAAGAGGCGTGCCCAGTCCTCTTCTCCTCGCTTCTTTCGGAATGGGGCTTAATGTACTAATGCAGGCATGCACGCAGAAACACGGAGCCGACCTCTCTCTCTCTCTCTCCTTCTTTCTCTCTCTTTCCGCTGCCGCAAACAAGAGCAAAAAGTTGTTAGCTCTCACGTTCTGAAGGAATGCAGGCGGAGGTGGTGAGGAGCATTGAGCATCAGAATGAAATTCATGTCTCCCCCAAGACTTGACCAACAATGAAAATGAAGGTTTACCAAGGCCATTTACATAAAAGAGAGGGAGAGAGAAGAAAACAGGAACATAAGCGGTTAATCCAGCCTGGTTTGGTTATCGTAACCCAACGAAGAAATAAATAGTAGCCGATCCATGGCGTGATTGTCAATGATACAGCGAATCTAGACCCTTCTGCGTCGACGTCATTGACTAGTATGAAGGATGAATGCAGGCATGGAAGGACAGGTGCACGGCCGGACGAACGGACAGAGTACGCCCAACTTTTGAACCATATGCACGCAATGAGTGCTCTGTGTACGGTTTACGTAACGCCTGTGTCTCGGTCCAACGGGAAGCTACGACAACAGCGTCAGTGGACATCTTGAAGCTTCGCTCCTAAAAAAAAGAGGCTCAAAGTTGTAGGGGAGAACCATTCATCAATGTGTGCATGATGGCAATAGTTTAACTTGAATGGAGACTAAGAAATAACGCAGACGTGTGTTCGTAGTCCCTGTTCTATAATACAGAGAGCCGTGCTTTTCGGTAACAATTCATTCTAAAAAAAGTGCGCCTGCCAACCCGGACAACAGAAAACGTCGCGACACCACAATTGCTGCTTAGGGAGTCGTAACGGCATCTGCCGCGTTTTTGGTTCGTGATGGCGTTTGTCGTGTCCTAATTTTTTTGCCTATCTTTGCACGGCCTGTCTCTTTAAAATGAATACTTACCATAAAGCTAAGCTATCTCTTATAAAACGAGGACTACTAACACAGGTTTGTGCCATTAGACGCGAAGCTTGTTATGGTTGAGCTAAATCCAGTGTGTGGCGTGACCAACCTTACTGCTTATGTGTGTCCCTTCCGCTCTCTCCTCCTACACACCTCCTCTCTCGCTTCGAAAGGCCGACTCAAGCAGCGTCTGCTAGCGAGCTTCTGGATTGAAAAAAAAAATGACCACTCGCACTGCACAACCGTTCACTGGTCACCTCGTCTATAGGCACTAGATCTCGACCTGCAATTTAGTGCCGGTGGGAGCTTTCTCCCGTGTGCTGTTGAACCATGAAAATTCGTGGCGTGCGTGTTACCGAAAAGTGGTCTGCGGGTCTTTGTGTCCAATAGCAGTCTTCTGTGTATCATTGCCCATTAACAACGATTTGCATGGTCCTGTAGCAAACAGTAGTCCACCACTGGCTGCTTTGTGCCTCCCCAGGTTTCTGTCCTGCGGAACGCCTCGACGAGTGCCACCGTCAACGCCCCCGCCAGTGTAAGCCGGAGTTTAGGAGTTTAGCGCCTACTGCTTCGCATCTACACAGAATTCACTTCAGTGAGAGATTGTGTTATATATTTAGTCTTCATTCTAGTTGCGCTTTTGTCATCATGAAGTTCTACCATCATGTCGGCATGGCTGTTATTTCGATGAGCGTTGCGCACGCACAAAATCAAGTGTTTATTGCTCAGTTTTCAATAAGCTGAACTTTATCTCTCTGCCCTAATATTTTTGGCATTGGAGACTCACCGGGTCAAAACATAGGATTTTAGGAATCTACTGGCATGTTTGAGTCGATTTCGGCTTTCCTAATAAAGTAAAACATACAGCACGCCCTTTCTTCTGTGCTCATTTCTTTTTTGTTTTCACCGAAACATTGCTGTTTTATCGTATGTTTGTTTCATCAGAGGAATAATAGAGCGTAAAGCGACTGTAAAAGGGGCCGGCGCGGCCGCAGCTGGTACACGACTATTGCCGTTCATCTGTGGTTTACAAATGACGAAATCACAGACACCGACACGCCACAGAAATTTTAAAAAAATGGCAGCATATCCACGGAGTGAATGATGGAGAGTGGGGCGAAGCATTCGTCCGTCCATGCGTCCGTCTGTGTGACCGTCCATGCGTCTGTTTGTGCGCCCGTGTCCCTGCGTTCTTTCATGCATCCGCCCCTGCGTCCGTTCATGCGTCCATCCATGCATCTGTTTGTGTGTCCGTTCGTTCATCTATTCAACACTCCAAGTCCCACCATCTCGCATCTTTTTATCATATATTCCCCATTAGAAGCACCGCCATCCAGCGGACATTCCAAGGACTAAACGAGAGGTGGCACACGCACACTTTCTTACGGCCTGCGCTTTGGGTCCACTTCCAACCTTTAACCACCTCGAGTTCATGGTATATTCTAGTTCACTGTATTCATGGCACTGCGACCAAACGCTCGCTAAACCTTTCGAAAACCAAGGAGGTTACGCCCAGCGAGTATAACGTAGCAACCTTTCCCTGTCAGATAGGGCTCAATTTACATGCCAATGGCTGCTAATGAGAAATGAGAGACAGGAGAATTCGGCTTTTACTTTCTTACGGCTTGCGCTTCGTATCTACTTCTCATTTTTAACCACCTTGAGTTCATTCATGGTATATACAAGTTCATTGTATTCATGGCACTGCGGCTCAACGCTCGCTAAACCTTTCTAAAGCTAAGGAGGTTACACCCAGCGAGTATAATGTAGCATCCCTTTCTTGTCCGATAGTGCTCAATGTACATGCCAATGGCTGCTAATGAGGATCGCAGCGTGCGCGTTGACTAAAAGCCGAATGCTCATGTCTCTCATTCCCCATTAGCAGCCATTGGCATGTACATTGAGCACTATTTTTTATTGTTAAACAACGCACAGAAGAAATCTCTCACTGGCACCACCTTGGAGGTCAAGTGTTATACCTATTTCGGGTATGTGCCACTGGTGGTTACATACGAGGGACGCCCAAGCCACGCCATAAGGAGCTTCGCCCCTAAAAAATCCCACGGAAACTCAGGAGAAGCACACCTCCGCCTGCAGAGATGCACTTGCAGATTTCCCACTGAGTGGCACTGCAGTATGTTTTTTTTTTTTGCATTTAGCGACGGCTTTAAAGGAACTGTGAAATACCATTAAGGCTTTCGCGTGGCATTTAAATGGAGGTAGCCATGTTCGGCTAAAGTTAGTGGAATGACTTTTCACTATGTCGACATACGCGGGAAAATTCCGGAATTTATGTCGTATAGACAGCTTCGTTCTCTAACTATCGCTGCAATCTTTAGCACACTGAATGAATAGGACGCACGCTTTCCCTTCCAGTTGAGGAACGTAGTTGCGAAATCTCGCGAGCCATGTGTTACGAAAGTCGTATAGAATTAAGCAGGACCATTGGCGAAGCGGGGAACTGCAGACGTCGACCTTTCACCTCAGCCAGCCCAGATAGCCCGGATTCACCGCAAGATCGGCTAATGAGACTCGCCGGCTTTTGTTAGAATAAGGGCTCGTCGACGAAGTTTCGCCAGAGAAGTTGCAACAGTAGGGCAATGTTTTTAGACTCGAGAGGAAAATGAGCCAATGATATGTAGCGTAAGCACAATGAGTTCGAATGGGGCCTGGTAGCAAATATACTTATCTTTTGTCAGTGATGTAAATGACAGAACTGCTATCGTTGGGGGTTTCTTTAATGAGTACTGCTATAAGAAAGCTTCCCCAAGCGAACTGCATTTGCTACTGTCTATAACGTCAAGTGACTAGAGTTGGTCCCATAAAATTTGTTGTTATATTTTCACAACCATGAAAAATTATACAACAGAGGGTGTGGATGAAGCCAATGTTTTGACATGCGATTCTGTTTTCCAAAAAAGAGCGAGAAGTTCTCCAGTCGAGTTCTTCGAAAATAGAGAGAAGTACTGCACACCTAACCCTTTGTTCTCATGGAAATGTCCTTATTCAGGTCCAGTCCTTATTCAGTGCAGCACATTGAGCGAGAACTTTCGCGACCCATTCGTTATAGGAATAAAAAGAAACAGTTATATATTCGCATAAGATGACCGTTTATACTGACCCATCTGAACTATTTCAGATGGTATTCACACTATGCATAACCGACCGACCGACCGACCGACCGACCGACCGACCGACCGACCGACCGACCGACCGACCGACCGACCGACCGACCGACCGACCGACCGAAAAACTACCGAAAAAAAATTACCGTAAAAAACTACCGTCGACTGGAAATAAAACAGCAATATAGATAAGTGATCGGCATCATAATGCATGAGTCACTAAAAGTTGGTTACTAACATGGTTCAACTAGGAATTCATTTCAATTGAGGTCAGATCCGTTGTTATTTTTTCGCGAAAAGTCGGGCGGTCGGTGGACGAAACAATGCTGTCTGGAAGGGTATTCCACAGGATTATTGCATGGGGGAAAAAAGAATCTTTCATTGATGATGTGCGGCACTGAATGTGTGCGATTGGTTTGCTGTGGTTGAGGCGCGGCGAGATTCGGGGCGGGGGTTGAAGTCGAGGCGGGTTGAAGTTGTTGCCTGCAACAGGATGTTGAGAATCACACGTAATCACGTCTCGCTATAGTGTGTCTCCTCCGATATATGAGGTGTCACTCAACGCTCTGTCAACTGACCGCAGCAGTTACGGCTACGGAAAGGACGACGAAATTGCATCGACAGTGCAGACGCACGACTACGGAGTCCCTGTAAATTGACGGCCGATACATCGGATAACGGCTCCCCACATCGAGGCAACCTAACTCACATGGTGGCGTCAGATACACTGTCCCGAGGAGGGCCAATAGAGGCGCTCGCCAATTAAGCCCCTTCTAATGAAACGCCACCGCCTCCACGATATAAGCCTCGCCTGGATCTCGCCCAGCTCCCTCACTCCCTTCCCTTTGCGTTCGGCGCCAGCAGTAGTAGCTTTGCAGAGCCTCGACTACGCGAGGCTTGAGCCGAGTTTTCTGGCAACCGGATTGCGTGGTTGCGGCTACCAGGAGCGCGAAGTTGCCCTGCTAGCAGAGCGAGCGCACGAAATGAAGTCTGGCTTTGTGGGTCAGTAACGCACTATCACACGTAGGGCGGTGCCATTAAATACGGAGAAGAGTAGCCTATGCTGGGCACAGCGCTGATGCTACAGAACTTCTTGCTGGAACCAACTTCATTGCCTCTTGGCGCAGGAAGATTTGGAGAGGAGCGACACTGCCACGACGAAATGCCTTAGTGGTGTTTCACTTTCCAGTCCATCGTACCAACGCTCACAGCGAAGAGCGCATGCAAGAGAGGCAAAAAGGTACAAAGTTGCATAATTGGGAAGAAGGAAGTTTCCCCGAAAGAAAGTTACATCGTATTGCTTCTTCTCTTTGTGGGAATGCAGAAAAGAAGAATAAAGAGTAATTACCAAGTAGTATGCAACACAAGCAATTCATATTCGATGTGTCAGGTCTTGGTGAGCGACATGACGAGTAATATATAAAAGCACGCGCAGTATACTGGAAACAGCGCTTCAACAAGTAAACTTTTAAAAGTCTGCATATAAACAAAGTTTCGAAGTGGATCATTGCTTTAAAAGGCACACTCCATAATAATAAATAAGATTTTTAAAATCTTGCTGGTATCATGACCAACACTTGAATATGATGAGTATTCCGCTTTTTGCAATAATTTGTTTATTTTTTCACAAGAGAAGTGTGGGGCAGAATTTGTATACAAAGCCGTGGTACCACCTCGAACGAATAATTTTTCAAAGTGGTGCTTCTGTGCGCCTAGATTTTTATGCATCGGTTCGATACGAAATGCGTGGCACCAATACGTCACAGTTTCCAGATGCCCAAGAGCTATCAAGGGAATAATCCTCACAAAAGAAGCTCAAAAGAGGCAAAAACTGAATGATTTTTTGTAGTTATAATAAACGGTGTCGCCTGAGTAGGAATAGAAGTGCACAGGATTACTTTAATCATATCGTGCAGTGAAAATATGCACAACTATGAACAAAACACATATTGACTTATTAACATTCCCTTCAGGGTGTTCCCATTCGGTTGAACGCACGCTTGCCACTGCATGATGATTGTTACTTGCTGATTCCCCGAACGTATGTTTGATCTCAACACACGACTGCTCAAACACATTCTCAAACGCGCAGTTGTTGAACGTGATGATGAATAAAATAACGGTATTTGCTGGAAAAATTCAGCTAAGCCCCCCAAAACGCGATGAGCGAAGAATCCCAAATACGCTTATTATAAGTGGTACTGGCAACTCTGCAATACGTCCGGAACTCTTCTTGCTGAAAGACAGAATGCCTGCGTATAATTGCACAATAAGTAATTAAGGGTCCAGTCACACCGTTTGCTTCGAAAATTTCTACATCATTTGTGGGCACCGCTCTAACACAGCAGATAGAGTACCAAAGTTTACAACAAGTACAGAACTCCGTTTTTTTATCGCAAACTGGTGGCGCTATATATTTCTTAAGAAGTTCGAACAGTTGCTAAACATTGGTAAGTGATGACATCCTGGGGCTCCTGTTCTAACTCGTAAGCCGATGCTATACATTTTATTAGGAACATATATAGCTCTGTTGCTATTTCCCCTATACCTTTCCCACATGCAGGGCAGCAAACCGGCTATCATGGACTGGCTAGCCTCCTTGCCTTTCCTTTCCTATATATTCTTCTTTTTCTAACGAAAAAGAAAATATCTGTTACCGACAACAGCATTATTATCGCCTCAAACATATCATCAATTCATCAATAAATAACTTATAATTTCTGCTAAAAGCAATGAAATATCAGAAGACAACACTCAAAACATGGTCAAAAAAAAACCCGGTTAGTCACCCTGCACTTTAACTTTTCGACTCGTGAGTAGATAGAATATCTCGATCGACTGCGTCTTTCCAACCGAACTCCCAGACGATGCAGTTGCGACGCTACAATTTTTCCCAAAACTTCACGCAACAAACACAGAGACGCAAAAGTCACCGTTATGTTTGATGCGTTCTGCCGAATTAAAATTTACGAACGCGAGAAAGTTAGGCGAGAACTCCGAAACTGAATTTTTCTTTTCATTCACCCTTCGACTTTCGTTTCGAGACCACGCTCGACTCAACTTCAAAGCCAGAACGAATTTATCTGCAGATCGGGCTTTTCGTAATCGAAAACGAACGCACGCCGTAACGGTGGTGCGTACACGCGAAAAATGACACGCCGAAATGGCGGCCGTAAACTTTCTCCAGATCGATTTCGTCGCAGCCGCCGAGTGAGGAGAGTAAAGGCAATACTGCCGATCGAGAAGACAATCGGGGGAGTGAGATAGGAGGTGGCGGGAAAGTACCGAGAAGAGAAATCCGTTTTTACATCTTTGTGTGTGTACCTGTGAAAGAAACACGCTCGCAAAATAGGAGGAAAAGAGCAAGAGTTAGCCCCGAAGCCTTTTGCGAAACTCTGCTCTCTTCGAAACAATGGAGCCACATCTGGTTTCTCTTACGTTGGTTGCTCGTATTTCTGTCTAACCTGATCGGCCAGACTGAAATAATAATAATAATATCAAAAGAAAGGTGCCCGTAGGCCTAACACTAGCCCCCAAAGTGGTTTATTGGTTATGGTACTCAATTGGTGACCCGAAGGTCACGAGATCGTAACCCGGTCATGTCAGCCGCATTCTGATAGAGGAAAATGGCTGGAGGCCCACCCACTTATGACTTAGGCTCACGTTGAAGAGCACCAGATAGTCAAGATTACCGGAGTCTCCCAATAGAGTGTATCTCAAAGTGATATCGTGGTTTTGGGTTGCAGAACACCCCGTGAACCTAACTCTATCGCCTGCTTACATGCAAAAAGCGCAAAAGCGGAACTTCCAGTCATCGTCAGATGTGGAAGTCACGTGGCGTGAGCAGAAGCGTCACGAACTTCTACGTTCGGTTCGACAAATATACCTTTATCGTTCCGATAGCCGTACTGGAAGTCGCACCAACAGCGCCTTTTTCAGGGAGAAGACTTTTATTGGCAAACCGATAGCTATTTCTATCGCGCCGATAGCAATTTCATCGGGTCGACAGCGGCGCTTCGTCGTTTTTTTTACCGTGATAATATTTGACGCTGTAAAGCCCCGTAATTTGAATGCAATTAAAAAGTACTGCTTGATTGCCAATGTGGGTGGTTGGCCCGTGCCCCTGGAGGTTGGGGTGGGAGGGCAGTTGCTTACGCTTTGCCATTTCGCGTTTCTCGTGTATTTGCCAGCATCACTGCTGCTGAAACCAGAAGCGACGGTGAAATGCTGCTCAAGCAGTGACGTCACACGTGACGTTTACGCTAAGGCCAAGCGGATTTCTGACATCTGACGTCAGTAGAGAGTTCCGCTGCTGCGCTTTTTAACATATGGAAGGGACAAACGTTATACAAAACCTGGCTTCAATTTGGCAACTTATACCCCTGTCACACGTGGCAACTTAAAAGCACTTTGAGCGAGTACACTTAAACGCGAGTGCCATTTGCGCGCCGTCACATGAGAACGTTTAGTGTGACTCGCAGCAAAGTACACTTGCCAGGAAGTGCGTTCCCACACCTCAATTCGCTGCGACGAATTGTGTGGCTTCAATACCAGTGGCTTGCACAGAATTAGCTTTTGCCTAAAGCGGCACTCATACTCGTTTTAAACTATTGTTTTCGTTATAACGGAATCAGATATGTATTAAAAGAAGTCATAAATAGAGAAAAATCTTTGCAGCTCTCAACTTCGGCCAGTTTGCGGCCACGTCCGCTAGGGGAATGCGGCAGCACATGCTGCGCAGTGGCTATACGTCCGTCGCGTTGTTTACTTCCAGGCACACTTGCACATATAGGCGAGTCGTTCTCTAGTCGTTTACAATGACCTGTGTCACTGGTTCTACTTCAACGAAGACAACACGGTCCAACAATGAGACACAGGCGCGAAAATAACAATTATAGATTGTTTCTACGAACCCAACAACCGCCACTGTCATCGCTTCCAAAGTACACTTCGCTTTCTCGTGTAGCAGCGAACCGCCAAACTGACACTTTGTGAGCGTAAGTACACTCGCTCAAAAGTGCACTTAAGTTGCCACGTGTGAGAGGGGTATTGCACTACTCGGCCTTGTGTCTTACAGTACGCGAATCAGGTGTTACGCTCAGTTCACGTCCTGTTTCGGCTTCCGGTCTCTTCTTTTGAATTCAGGATTCGACTTGTCGTGTTTAGTCTACCTATGCATTAAAAGCCTCTGAGGCAAGTTTGGTCAGAAGTGATAGTCAACAAATGATAGCCGGCATATTTGACAAACACGATGGCTGTCCGTTACATGATGACTGTTCAAGATGCGCTCATATATACCCGTCTCGCGTCGTGCAAGTGAATATTAGGTGACAAATGGAGATACGAAGGGGCTTAGTGAATTGTATATTCCGAGAGTGTGCATTGGATCTCCTTTATTTATTTATAAATCCATTTTCAGTCACTAGTTCGCGACCTCAGTGACTAAACGTTTTCTGTGCTAATGTTTTCCCGCCAACGGTGACCCAATTTTTTGTTCCTGTTTATTTTTTCAAGTTTAGCTTTACGCTTTCTGCAAAACTACATGGCTGCCTCCAGGCATTCGAGCTTTCCGCTACGATAAACTTTCCTTGAACGATCTTTATGAAAAATGAACTGAAGACAGCGACGATGTGTTTTGCACATCTTTCGTGGTTATCTTAAGTCCTTCTTTCTCTTTTTTTTTAGTAAAGTGTACGCAAGAGACGTTGATCATGTTAAACCAACCAGTCCATGGCCTGGTCTTTCCCACCACGAGTCGACTCTCTGTAAACGCGTTAGTCTACCTCAGTAAAGATGCTCAAACTACCTCGGGCGAAGTGCTGATCACTTTTTTTCAAGCCGCTCTAGCTATTTTAATCGTGTCAGAGCCCCTGAAGGCGTTCTGTATTCCGGCGTTCCGTATTCCTGCCGGTCAAGCGAAGCCTCTCGTTTCACGAACAGTGCTGTGTCCACCCCAATATAAAACTGTCCCGAATAACTGCTTCACTCGGCTGCTCTGCTTTTACTGCTGAGACTTATATTAGCTTTCCGTTTTTCACCTGTTTTACGACTATAAGCTTTCAGAATAATGTTTCTGCTAAAGAGTCGTTACTTGTTGCCTTTTTTGATAGAAACTCCCAAGAAATTATTTAAGCTAAAGTAGCTGGCGCAATAAAATTTTAGGATTGCATACAGACTGACATAATAGTTAGAAGGAATTACTATTTTAGTCATAAAAAATTATCTGGGGTTTAACGTCCCAGAACCACGACATAATTTTATAAGACGCAGTAGTGAAGGGATCCGAAAATTTTGATTTCATATGGTTCTTTAACATGGACTTAAATCTAAGTGTTTTTTTCGAAACAACATTTCATCATCTAACGTAGATATTTTTGATCATCATCATCAGCAGCATCATCATCATCATCCTCAGCCTGACTACGTCCACAGCAGGACAAAAGCCTCTCTCATGTTCCGCCAGTCAACTTGGTCCTGTGCTTGCTGTCGATCAATTTTTGATCAATGAATGCACAAAACAAATGTGTATGTGTGTGTGTACGTTTGGTTGCGTGTGTGTGTTTTAACACAATACCGTCAAGAAGCTTGTTATGCAGAAATTCTGCCGTTGGCCTCAGCCCTGGCGTCGCTGGTTGAGAGCGAAAAATGATCTTGCCCGTGGCCGAAAAATTGAGAAAGATGCAAATAAAGGTATCTGGGTCCAAGTGACGATCGAACCCAAACTATTTGCTTGGTTTCACACCAGCATACTTACAACGCCGTGGTGTGTCAGTTTTTTAAAGACGATAGTCTTTCTTGGGGACCTCCGACGCAAATATTTTGGTCTGTCTGTCTGTCTGTACATTTGTCTGTTTGTCCAAAATTAACCATACTGGGTACTCCGAACGAATCAACCCCGAATGGCCGCACGCCAAATGGCCCACCAATGTTGCTCAAGGTTCAGCGTTCATACTTGTGCGATTGTCAACAAAAAGCAATTATTGCACATATGTGAGGCACCATAACAACACGTATATATTCTGTATGTGCATCTTTTACTAGAAAAGGCATACATAGGTAAATCTATGGACCGTAGCGTTTATCACGCTGCGCTGGCCATGCAACGCTTGCGCGGAAAGGCGAGTGTTTCCACCGCTTTGCTAAAACGAAATGGTGGTGGCACCTACCCGTCGTCTTGTGTTCTACACCTTATCACCTCTGAGATGGGCGCGCACACCCGTCTCGGAGCCATGCGCTGTGTTTTCTAAGACAACTGGCAGATGGCGCTTATATCTCGCGTGTGACGTGACTTGATGTGCTCGTTCGCCTCCGCTGCACGCTCAAGGCACTGTTACGCAGCGCCTCAAGAATACCATTTACCAATTTCTTGCGCAGAACATCGAATAAATGTTTTGTTCACTCTGTCCACACGCAAGATTATCGTCTTTCGACGACACTTGCAAATGAACATGCAGATACGGGGTAGTTTTTTTGTCAGTTATTTTTCATTCAAAACCGGAATCGGGCACAAATTTTCGCGAGCGCCACCTTAACGCTCACAGATAAACACCTTATCGAAGGTGCCTGCGTTCAATATCAAATTCATGTTGGTACCGGCAAGTTAACGTCTGCCTATTCAAGATCGTTATTTAAACAGACGATGACCTTCAGTGAGTCTCAAAGTCTCTTTGCACACACCGCATGACTCTCGTTATGAAGAATAGAATTTGGGCTCATTTATTGGGAATTAATGCGCGCAGAGCTTACTGGGGCACCACTTTAGAAGGTGAGCTGAAAATGAAAGGTTACTGCTTTCACCGCACAACGATCGTGCCACTTATTTGCGTACGCTGTAAAAAAAAATAGAAGATTGGAAATAAAGGAACGCCTGAATGAAAAAAAAAATATCTGCCGAAGATGGGAGCGGGAAGAATTTTATGACGACTGCCAATGTTCATTTGCTTCTAGCAAGTTAAAGTGCTAGTTATATGCTTGTCATATTCACATAGTGTAACGTTCGATATTTGGAATATAAAATAGGCATCACTGTCGCTCCAATTGTTATAATCGTGATGTGCGGTATGAAAATAGCCGTACGAAAAAAAAAGTACATGACGCACACAAGCACCCGCTCACAGACATGCGTACGCTAGCATACACGAACACATTTTTCGGTAGTGAAAAGTGAACGTACATCTGTAAATAAAAAGGTGCGTATAAAACACCAGTAGAGACGAGAGAAGACTCAAGTAGAATTTCAGGTGATGCATTCAGTCTCTCCAGATGTGTAGCGTAATAACCCCCATCCTAACAGCGAGTGTTCCTGGTGGTAAATGAAAACATACGGTGGCCGCTTCCAGTGCTCATGCCGCTGTGTTATGAGTTAGCTGTGTACTGTGTTGGGCAGTTTTTGGTACTCGGTGTTTGAAATATAAGCGGTGCAAGGAAAGAAACGAAGAAAGAATAACATAGAACACCACGAGCGTTTTTGGTGCTTAACAGAGCAGGTGCACATACGCCGTGAAAACGAAACGCTCAAATTGCTATGCATGCCACTTTATACAGATTTGTCAGCGTATACCATGCGTTTTTTTTTTTGCAATACTCGTAATTTCCTGCAAAGCGTTTGTAATAAATATTACCGTATTATTTTAGTAATAGGAGCATCTATTTGCCACGATGTAGAAAGATCAGAAAATGCAAATGAGTTACGAGGTTGGTGTGTCCTGATATTTCAGAGAGTTGGAAAAAAATGCATAGAAAATAAAACGAATTAATCAGGGTTTTAAAGAGGAGGTGCGTCGGAAATGTCAATGAAGTTGCTCGCGAAATCTAAGATGTTCGGAAGCTCACTCGTCTGTATTACTCGCCGGAGCGTCTGGATGGCGGTCGAGTTTATTAAACCACTATCTTTAGATTTATTAGTGTACTTTCCGTCATGAAGTTGGTTTCAAGTGAAGTGCAAAGTCTTTGTATTGAAGGAATAGAAATATGAGAATGCATATGTTTCACGATGTCGTTGCGATTCAACATTGCAGTGAGACCAGCACCTTTTCGTTTCCGCGTTTCGCACTTCGGTATGCATGTTTTTTTTTTGTCTATAAGTGTCCCATATGTAAAAGACCCATAAGACTCTGATGAACTAGTCTCGAAAACTAAGTTACGCTGCCCGCTTTCCACAACAGGCTTTTGGTCATGCTTTACGATCACAGCAGGCATTCACGATTATTATTACATTAAGGTAGACCTCAGGCAAACTGATGGATTCACGTGAGTTGGGCTTATGAGAAAAAAATAACACCTGGGAGATAAGAAGTGCTACCGAGGAAAGTGCTTTTACTAAAAAGCACGAAATTAAAATACGAAACACAAAAATATACGTTGTTTGCGAAAAGGTAGCGTCTGTTCTGTATGAATTCGTTATGCTTTCTCTCTCTCTAACCAGAAAGAAATGTCGTGATCTCTGAAAATGGGAAGTGCGAGACGATAGATAGAAACAGAATCTGAAAGAAAACGGAGAAAAGGCGAATTCCAGGAAGCCTAAGAACTTCACAGCACCGCAGACACCCTTTTTTCGTATTGCACGCAAAAATCTGTTCCGGCGTTGTATTCAAGACAACGACGTCGCTCGAACAAAGGGTATGAGAAGTGCGGAGAATCTGCCTCAAACAGCTCAGCATTGATCGACGAGGGCGCACCACGTGGCTTTTTCGGGAAAGAATGAGGGAAGCACACACCACGCATAAGCCAATCTCCCCGGAGAGATCTACCCAGAACCCTGACATTTTCTCATCCGTCAAAGACGACCCTGCTCTGCTTTGACAGACGTGTCTACGTACTTGGGCGCAAAAAAAAAAAGATAGCGTGCTGAGCGTTTTTTGTTTACAATATTTACGCGGGAACTCGCCATTCAGTTCGCCTTTCGATCCTATCTTTGGGTCACGTTGTTTTGAAGAAATTACGTCGCGAACCTTTCAAGGAAAACGAAAATCGCTTCAACTTTCAGAGTTAGGTTCTGTGCAGCTTCTCTTTCTTTTCTCAGAGGGCACGGAAAGGAGAGAATGCAACACAGAAAACGTGCTTTTTCTCCCCGTGAGACAAGAAAAGATAAAAATGCAGCGTTAGTGCGACCATCTATGTAGTGCTCACTTTTTTTTGAGCGCTGTTACACAGTGTAATTAACTGAATGTGTCACTTGCTACGTCAATTCTTTAATAAATAGCAAACGAGCTGTTACATATGCAAAAAATACATACTTGTACAGTAATATTTCATTATGTTTGCCTGGGATGTCTTCAAAAACTATTAACCTTGTCAATCAATCACTCCCCACGAACCTAGGAAAGGCTCGTTCAGTATTAATAAACAAAGTTAAAAAAACAACGACAAAAGAGCAGGGGACGCTGAAGAGTGGAAAGAGAGATGTATACTGTACAAATAAGAGGATAACAGAGTGTGAGATAAACAAGACATAAAAGTGAAAATCACAAATATATATATATATATATATATATATATATATATATATATATATATATATATATATATATATATATATATATATATATATATATATATATATATATATATATATATGCTAAGCAAATTGACAAGCACCGCAGCCCAAATAGGATCACGTGGAAAGGTAGAGAAAAGCTTTTGTAAATCTTGAATGACTGAAAATGTTAGCGTATATGCATATCACGGTGAAACGACAAAAACAAACAAACAAGAAACCTAAGTGAAATATGGATAGCAGCGTGTGTCACTCAAAACAGGGACAGCAGCACAGAACGAATTATTCGTGCAGAAAGTGTACCATAATCTTCAGCGACGTTGCGGAAAAGGAGTTATCTGTGCGAGATGGTGCAGCCTCCTTCGAAACTACTTTTTCGTTCAATCCTTCGTTGAGGAAAGAGAATGGGAGGCATGAATTTTTCCATCACAGCGTCGCCAGGTTCCACACTTCATGGATATGCGGCATACAGTTGCGAGAAGCAAAACAGAATGGCTCAAAATATAAATGAAAAAAAAAACTTTTTGAACCAAACCGTGTGCCGCTTGCTCAAAGCTGCGCGAGAGATTCTAGCCGCGCAAACTTTGATTCCTCCAGAAAAGTTTTTCGGAGGACGTAGACGTAGGTTGTGGCTGTTACTGAAATAACAAAAGAGACCGATGATTAGGAGTCGGTTGCCTCTGGGGTCGTTATCACTTGCGCATGACCTTGTGCGAACTACAAGGAGTCATTCTGTGGCACAAGCTTCATTCTCTGTTAGCCCTCCTTCGAGCAAAGCCATTTCTGCTACTGTTCAGAGATTTATTTATTCAAGTACCGTAAAGGCACGAGAGCATTGCGTAAGGATGTAGTAGTGCGCATATAAATGAGGACAGAATTGTAACTGAACTCTACAAAAGTAGAATTACCTTAAAGACAACGTTTGCTCCGTGAAAGTATGCGGTAACAGATTAGGATGGGTAGGCTGAGACAAAATATAAGATTGAACATTACAAATAACGGAGGTAAGTTAATGAAAACAACAATACCAACGACAGCTTTCATATTGCCGTACTGTTGATCGATTGCTAATCAAGGCAGCTTCGCAGCAGAGATGGATAGAATGAAGCACAAACAAAGAGAAAATATAAAGAGGAAGACAAAGAAAGAAATAAAGAAAGAAAACAAAAAAGAGAAAGAGGGAGTTAGAGAAAAAAAGAAGCTTATACTGCGCCAATAGAATAGATCAAAATGTTGTAAAAGATGTTGCGAAAACAATAAAAATTTATGTTGTAAAAAACACTGTCCCATCGAGACTTCACCCACAGTGGTCTTGCAGAAATTTTAGTGTTCCACCTCCGAGTACGATGTCGTGGATTGTAGTCTCGACGATGACAGCATCATTTAAAAGTAGTTTAATGGGATTAAGGCTCATGATCCTGTTGGCTAGAAAATCGCAACAGCCGCAGGTTATTCCGGGACCTTCACAGTGGTGATTTTTTAACAGGCATAGGCACGATGACTTTTTAATATTTTTTTTCGGGCATAGGAGCAAATAAGATGGAAATCTCTACAGAAACGTAATATTTGACTTCACCACGACGGAAAAAATTTTCGCAATCCAAAGCATAAATGTTTTTTTTCAAGTTCCGTAAACTTTTCCATGTATATTTAATAAGCTCGCTCAGTTCTTCTAAGTTGTTTTGCAAACTGGGTGAAATACTGCCCTCTGAAATCTTCCATCCCTTGCAGTGAACTCCAGCGTATGGGATTTTTTCATTGGCACATCTTCGGCAATATTCGCCACTTAACCACTGGATTCGAGCTTTTGAAAGAAAAGCACGCGTTATAAAAGACGATTCCTGATTAGAAAGTAAGACATATTTCAGAATATTTGTGCGTATGACAAAAAGTCATAACCAGTGTTAAAGACCCACGATGGGCTACATGGTTGTATTACTTTGTTCCACCGTTCAAATGAGGGCTTCTTGGCTACTTCTCTTTTCGACCACATGCAAACGAGAAATGACACGACATTGAATCAATCATTAAGGCTTTTCTTCCTGTAAAGAGTGCACCACCACGTAATAGCTTATGTGTGGCAAAGCCAACTTGAGGTCCTCCTCCTTTTTAGAAAAAGAAAAAACACAGTAAATAAAAATTACTCTAATTCTCATTCATGTGTCTGAGAACACTGTTTCAAACGTTGTTTTGCAATATATTATCAGGCATTGTCCTTCAAGAACTTCAAAGCGAGCCGCTACGAGGACCCTGCTATGGTTTCCTTGGACAACCGGGAATGAAAGACACGTCGTGATGAGTCACTTAAAATGCTGGTCTCTTGCTTAAGTGCTTTTGTAATGTCAATACATCAAAATTAAGACGAATACCTTTGATGTCCCATCAGACGTGGAAATTCTCCGGCGTCGCGCGTCGGCACCATGAACACGAATGTTGCAATAACGTATGATTTTTGGTGAAGCCACGTGGTGTTGTGACGGGACAACGTGATTGTGATGAGGTCACCCTGTGACGCCATGTGGTGACGTCGTCACGTGATTCACATCGACATGACGTCATCATAACATAACCGTCCGCCATACTTTATGACGTCCCTATGTTGTTTGTGACGTCGCTTGACGGGACGTCACATTATGAGGTCATCGGACGACATCGTAGCTTGGTTAATGCGGGAACGATCGCGAAGGCAGTGCGCAACCAGGCGGACAACCTCCCATCCTGGAGCCAGTGCAGACGTCTTTAGGAGTGGGGCGGAAGCGGAGGTTCAATACAAAGATTGTGAAGACGATAATGGTTTTCACGTTCCAGTCATTTTGGTTGAGTAAATATTGGAGCCTCTTTGTTTTCATGAACGTCTTCTCATTGCTTGCTTTGTGACCCCTTCCTCCTTCCCGAGTACACGGTTGCCAATTGTAGATATCCGTTGGTTAGTCTTACTTGTTGTTTCTAACCTTTATCAGTGTCTCTGCCTACAGGGCGTGCTAAACGAAAGCTCTTACCTGGCGCTATAAACGAAGGCATATTATGCACACATATACAAAATGTCATTGTCTTTGCAGGTAGCGTAGCGAAAGGTTTTAAATGGGCGATCATAGCAACTCGCTATGTTTCAAAAAGACGTGCATTTCAAACAATAGGATAGAGCGCCATGACAATGGCTAAGTCAAACGAGCGCTTTATGAATAATAATAATAATAATAATAATAATAATAATAATAATAATAATAATAATAATAATAATAATAATAATAATAATAATAATAAGTTTAACGTGACGACAAAAAAGCATAACGCTTCTGCTCAGTTGCGCGCAAAAATAAAACAATAGGAATTGTTTTACAGCTTTTCCCTGCCATTCTCGTAACTTACTCTTATTGCGGAATGAAATTTCAATTTCAAAATCAAGCAGAAGCGGCAGTAGTACCAATCACATACGGGCACGGCTAAGAGGGGAAAACCATTGTTTTGAAATGCTGACAAAAAAAACGAGTACGCGTTCGCAACGTCGTCCGAAAAAGAAAAAAAAAACACTCTGCCGTACTCGCATACTATTCCGGCACTGTTTCGGGATAGACTTTGATTAAATGTTCATTTTGTGTTTCTTAGAATTGCTTCTCTGGCCAAAAAATGGCAGAAAACAAATGCTAACGCATTTGTCATTTGTTTTACTTGCGACACATGGGCTCCTAGTGGAGAGGTCGTTATATAGCCGACAAGGAAGCTTAACACTTCAAGGACATCGAAGGCAATGATCCTGTTCATTCGATGTGCACCACTCACAACAATAGCGAGAAGCAAAAAAATGTTTGGGAGAATGCACCATGACGGTGGAGTAGTTTAGTTCCGTTCCGCCCACAATTACGGCACTTTTAACGTCCTTAGTCAAGAAATAGAATTCAATTCATCCGGTACTAGCAGAAGCGTGCGCAACCAGTGGTTGAGTTCAGGAAATGGCTTTCTGTTGCGTTTGGTTTTTGCGGCAGTTTCTTCGAAGTATAGCTCTCTTAGAAGCCGGCCTGGCGTGTCATCAATTTTGTCGCTACTGCTTCGAATACCATAGCTTTGCAAAAGCAGCAATTCCATCCCTGACATCCGGCTGTCCAATCAATTTTGCCGGCGAAGGCCCCATTAAGACCCTCTTTTCCTTTCTCTTAATGTTTTTAAAATTTTGAACAAGGGCTAGAAAAAACATTCAGCATTTCTGAATTATGCAGCAAGTGCTATGTAACCACAGTTAGAACTATTCGCTCTCGGTATATTACGGCACATCACAGCTATAGTCTTTGGTTTATATTCAATTCAATGCACAGCAAACAAAAGATTTGAGAGTGCAGTATCAGTGTTGCTTTTATGCACTAGTAATGAAACCAGCATGCCCCTAGAGCCAAGAAAAGCACAGACTGCATCATTTGTGACTTCGCAGCTGTAATGTAATGATTCTCACTTAAATTGAAAGAAATTAACGTGGACGAAAAATTACTCTTTTCGTGAGAGGAATCTCAATCCACAGGTTTTGAATTAGCCTAGTTATTTGTAGCACGCGTAACATAGTTAAAGATGTTCTGTTGTGTGCGTGTCTCTCTATCTCTCTCTTTGTATGTATGTATGTATGTATGTATGTATGTATGTATGTATGTATGTATGTATGTATGTATGTATGTATGTATGTATGTATGTATGTGTGTGTGTGTGTGTGTGTGTGTGTGTGTGTATGTATGTATGTATGTATGTATGTATGTATGTATGTATGTATGTATGTATGTATGTATGTATGTATGTATGTATGTATGTATGTATGTATGTATGTATGTATGTATGTATGTATGTATGTATGTATGTATGTATGTATGTATGTATGTATGTATGTATGTATGTATGTATGTATGTATGTATGTATGTATGTATGTATGTATGTATGTATGTATGTATGTATGTCAAGCTAAACCATTTTCCCACTTCCACAAATAATTAGTAAGTCTTCAGGAAGCAATAAAACTTTCTTTAGCTTACTTTGAGAAGACAGTGATAAAGTTAACGCTTTTAAGAAGGCAAATAAGCCATTAATATTGTTCTGTCTAAAAAATGTTAAAAATGCTAAAGCTGGCTGTGTTGCATAAACACCATTACCGCAGAGGAGCACGCTTTACAGGCAAGTTATACAGGTCAGGATGTATGTATGTATGTATGTATGTATGTATGTATGTATGTATGTATGTATGTATGTATGTATGTATGTATGTATGTATGTATGTATGTATGTAATCCTAATACTTCAAGAACACGCAGTCACATAGACATTTAAACTCTGTGCCTAATTCTTAAAAAGAAACGGTTTCGTGAATTCGAAAGCAGCATTTGCTTACCTGGCAACTGTGCCTGAACTCGGCATCATAACTTGCGCTTATCAATCGAATATCCTTTAATTTTGTTCATGTCAGACACTCGCTTACACAAATAAAGATGTAAGGGTGATAATATCAGAGGTAACAGATGAAATCTAGAAGGAAGAGATTAACTATCAGATTCTACTCTGTCAACTTTCCGTAGTAACTTATAGAAGAATCGCATATGGTTAATATCTGTGCTTAACGGACATTTTTCATCGCCGTTAATGACAAAGCTGTGTCACAAAAAAGTTGTAATAATTTCCACACGTTGTTGTATCATAATAAATAAATCTAGCTTCAAAGTGAGCTTTCTTTATTTGATTAAGTACAACGATTCTGGTTTAATTGTTTATTAAATAGAGGCAAATTATATTTGCCATGTTTTTACACTACTTGAGGAAGTAGATGCTAACCGACTTGGTAAGCTAAATCATAAGCACTTTCCACATATTATTAGCAGCTGTTTAGAGAGCAATAAAAGTTTTCTTTAGCTTACTTTGGGAAAACAGCGATAATGTTAACGCTTTAAAGGAGGCAAATCAGCTATTGAAATTGTCTTGCCCCTCCCCCCCCCCAAAAAAAACTGGTATAGATATGTAAAGTTGGCTGTATTGCATAAACACTATTGCCACAAAGGAGCACGCTTTACAGGCATGTCCACAAGGTGAGGTTTGTTTGTTTGTTTGTTTGTTCATAGTTTTAAACTTTGCGTGTGTCACTGTTTGTTACTTCAAAGTTAGAAGAGAAAAAAAACGCAATATATACTATCGCCTGGAAATAAATTTATCAGTGCACCACAACATGGAATCGCACCGAATAGTTTTAATAGCCACTAAGAAAAAGTATCAGCAAACTCTAGTTGCTTCTCATTGTCACCATGCAAACAAAGCGAGAGAAAAAAAGCAACGACCTTGTAGGAAAGAAGAAAACTTGTCGATATGTAAGAAATAAGAAGAGAGGGGTCAGACAGGCTTCGTCAAAGGAAGGAAAATTTATTCCACATATAACGAGGTGGCTCAGCCGTCACGCAACGCAATCAGGAACGGTATTGTGTGCGAAAAAGAAATGGAAGGAGACGGCCTCGTTTCAACAAGCAGAACAATGACGACCCCCCTTTACGGAAGTATAAACAAAACCTAATTTATAAGAGAATGCGCCAGCTTGTCCTTTATTTTGGGCCCAACGCTCACCCCTGCCCCCGATTGAAACTGTGCGTGTGTTTGCAGAGCCCCGCAAGGGGGGGGGCTCTGTGCCTTGCACGGGGGATGCACCATTGTTGCTATCAGTGAGGACGCGCTTCTGTTTGGCATGCTTTCGGACTTTTTTCTTTATTACAGTGATATGGTATTTCGTGCCGAACGGAGAACTCCGCGCTCTTCGCACATTTTATATTGATAGTGCGACTCCTGCTTTTTATTCAGGGCTTCCCTACACGCGATATTACGGCTCCACATGCGTCACATCCCTTTTGTGCGCCTTAACGAAATTTCCTCCGTGCGAAATGACGAAGGAGCTAGCAGTGCTGTGAAGATGAATAGCTGCAATGTTGCGCAACTCTATTATTACTTACTTTCTTTCGGAATAAAGGAGGATGCAATAACACGTAACACAATATAAAAGGTGACTCAGAAATTGAAATTTGTTGCTGTTCAGTAATACACGACACTTCCGATGACAACTAGACTGTTTGCACTGGCGTCGGTTTTTGTGGCTTACTAGCTATATTTATTTGTGAACACAAACGACTGTTTGAACGCATATGTAATCTGAAGACAACAATGCTTCAGTTTCAGCTCGTTAGATTCACTGCCACGTTTTTTTTTACAATATGCTTACATAACTCCTTCTTTGAAAGTTGTTTGTTCGAGCTAAATTTTGTAAAGAACCTCTAAGCGATCGCTGAGCCTTCTTCAGCAAAGCAACAGGCGTCTTTGCTTGTTGTACCATGACAAAATGATGAACGACAGATTTACGCTGTGAGTGACATTGGAAGTTTTAGAATCGTTCTGGCACAGGTTTGTTTCACTTTAACAATGTCTGAAGAATAAGAAAGCAAGGTCAAGGAGACTAGTAAAAAAAAGCTATCTGGTTTGCTAACATGCATCGCTCAGTTATGAAAATAAAAACAAACTATTGAGCACGTTTTCTTTTTACTTCAATGGTCAAAATATTCTTGTTAAAATATCCCAAAAAGTAAGAACGTTGATATCAGCAACAATACTTCGAATACCAGCGCAGCGAACTTCTTCGCTCTTTGAATTTTCTTAAGACGCGTCTACACTCATGAAATAACCGTTATCTGCTTGCTAAGCAGCCCCCTCAGCAATGGTGGAGGATCATGCGAGGTCCTGAAATTCGGTGGATTCTTGGCATTTTGCTTTGCTGACAAAATTCTCAGAAAGACAGGGCTCAGCTTTTTTCTCTCGGTCACATGCTATTGTTGGCAAGTTCTCAACTGGACGGGGGCTTACCATTACCGCAGCTAGCTTTCCAACGGCTTCGGGCACGTAATCCAAAGGTCGCGGCTTCTGTCCCTTCACGGAGAAAATTGTATTTTCGTCCACTCCAAATACTTCACATCCGCATCACAATTACTACAATGCGCTTAAAGCAGTACAATTAACGTCATCTCTAATTTCCCTGGCTTTATTTCCAGCTCGTTTTTTGAGAGCTCTAAGAGAGTATAACGAATAATAACAGAGCCACTAAGCGTCCAGCGTATTAGAGGAGCACAAGAGCTGGTAGCATTTTTAATACTTCGAACATTTGATGCCCTTTGGAACGAAACGTGATCCAGATTTTCTCGTTTTCCTAACGCGTTTAGTCAACCTATGTTTATGCAGCCGGATTATTTAGCATGGTTAGCGCCATAACACTAACTAAAACCGCTAGGGAGCCTGACGATGCAAGCGTGTCAGAACGCACGTACGAAGGGGTTTCTTTCCGAATCCCTTTTCGCAAGCGATTACAAGAACACGAGACAATCTTCGAAATTTACGTTATTCAATGAAGAAAACGCCGTTGAAAATATTTTGAGATTCGATGTAGTTGATAATTTCTGTGCACGAATTTTTAACCACTTGAAACAGAAAAAAACAGATATTCATGCAGTGACGCATTAAACGCTGAACAATATACGAAAACATTAATCTACAGAGCGAGAAACAAAGAAAACCAAACAAACATTTGAATAAATAAATAAATAATGAAAGAAAGACAGAAAGAAAGAAGGAAAGAAAGAAAGAAACTTACTGTCCAGCGAAAGTGCTACGTGCGTCGCAAACACGGATAAATCATAACGTGATGAGAGTACTTCCCACTTTTGTTTAATGTTTATGGGGAGTATAAATCTAATTACATCTAAAGTGTGCACCTAGCTTGCACGTTTGATGCGTTGAAAGGAGAACGTAAGGAGTGACCAGTGCAGAAGGTGTATATAAGCAAGCGCAATTTTTGATCGTAAAAGCTTTATTGTGTACAATGTACAATGTGTACAAAAAATTAACATCCAATATATATATATATATATATATATATATATATATATATATATATATATATATATATATATATATATATATATATAATGAGATCTAACAAGCAATAATGCCAAGGAAATTATAGGGGAAGTTATTAGACAGAATTGTTATGTAAATGTGAAGAAAGAAAAGTGGGTGAAAAGATAGCTTGCCGTGGGGAGGAACCGAACTTGCGACCTTCGAATAACGCGTTCGATGCTCTAACACGTTCGAATAACACGGTCGCAGGTTCTATGCTCTAACCACTGAGCCATCACAGCTGAAAATAACCAGACGTGAGCAGGAATCGAACCTATGACCTTCGAATAACGCGTTCGATGCTCTAACCACTGAGCTCAGTGATATAGCTCAGTGGTTAGAGCATCGAACGCGTTATTCGAAAGTCGTAGGTTCGATTCCTGCTCACGGCTGGTTATTTTTTCACCCACTTTTCTTTCTTCTTCTTTACATTCGATTTGTTCTAATAACTTCTCCTATACATTCCTTGGCACTACTGTCTGTTATGTCTCTCTCTCTCTCTTTATATATATATATATATATATATATATATATATATATATATATATATATATATATATATATATATATATATATATATATATTGTTGGGATAGTTAGCAAAGAAAGAGACAGGAAAAAAAAGAAATGGCAAAGTTGGACGATTTTGAAGGCTAGAACTAGCCAAACTGTAAACGTCCTAAAGGTGACCTAGAAAGCAACATAGGTTGCACCCTAGTAGCTACGTATAATAAGCTCCCGTAACCTACTTAGAAACATAGTAATTACCTGGAAACAACCCTGCATCACCTTAATAGAGGCAACAAAGAACGTAGAAGCAATCTAGAAACAACCTAGCATCACCTAGATAAAGCCTAGCAACCATCTAGAAGTAACCTGGTAAAACTTCAGAACCGTCAAGATTTGCTATTTCAAGCCTTGCGCGACTGAATGCAACTCTCCCCATTTTTTTTTCGCTTTCCCAACTAAAAAAGGCATTTTTATTCAAACAACTAAGGGGGAAGGGGCAACCTTCGCTACTTGCTTGATTTATTATTATTTTGGTAATAATGAAGAAAAAGAAAACAAAAACTCGCACCTTTTTCGCCGCGGCTTTCAGAAGGGCCATTTGTGGGTCTCGCCCTCTGGCGGCCAAGAAGGCCGGTAGCGCTGGCCTGGGGCCGGTCATCCGCGGCGAGCATGGGGCGACTCACGCCGTACTGTCCCGGGACGCCCACAGATGGCGATGGTTGCGGAGGAGCTTGCGCAAGGGGCCTGCGTCGAAGGGGCAAACCACACAAGTAAGGCACACTGAAATGATTGTGAATTCAACAGTTACGGCACGAAATAATGGAGCCAGCAGTGATTGCGGCCCTCTTAACGATATCTGCCACACGATATTGAACATAAATGAAGCGGAGTTGGAAGTCCCAACCCTGTATAGCGACATCACTGTACATATCGAAGCCGGTATCAAGAACTCGGTGCTCTTCTTCACGACCTAATGACCTATGAGATCCAATAATAACGCGAAATTGATCGCCACAGTCATAATGTTTACTGCGCGCATTGTTTTCTTCCTAATGCCGGTCTGTTCATTCCGTAGGACATGCAGAATCCGTCTCTCAAAAGGTACGTGCTGCGAATGATAAAATAAAAAAAAAACTGCTAACATGAGTGAACCGTCGATATCTGTAGGTTCGCATCAAGCAAGCTGTGGCTGTTTTACTTGTACTTTCTTATTTGTCTTAGAACATCATCGTTAAATGCGAAGTGAAACAAAGTGCTGCATAGATGAACAGGGTCGCGTCACACAAGAACATGAAGTGGGCAAGAATCGTGAGCAGGAAGCTCGGATGGACAAAAAAGAGTGTACGACTTATCTGCAAAAGTACAACGTCACCAAGGAAATCACTCTAAATCACCCCCAACAACAAAAGAATAAAATAAATTGTGTGATTATGAAAACAATGTTCCCAAGCGGCGTTGTAAAAGGTTACGAACCAACTCGATTAAAGCTGAGATAAAGATGAATGGGTAAAAAATGTAATGAGAGTGAAGAGTTTCTTGTTTAAAAAGAAGACGTTATGAAGTTCGCAAACATGATGCCAAGAACACAATGCGGAAAACCAGTAATCGTCTTAATTGAACTGCAGGAATTATAAGGTGAAGAGAAATTGACGTGGTCGAGAAGTGCGACTTTTGCTTGGCGATATCAAAAGCCACAGTGTCTGATATACGCATGCGTTGCACTGATGATTGCACAATGGTGAACGCTTATCACATCCCGATGTGGTTCCTTTCTTTTGTCTTTACTATCTAATAATATTAATTTTAAAAATGCGGCATCATTAAGAAGCCCGCGGCTGTGGAAAGCTCCGGGAATTTCGACCACCATAGCTGGGGTCGAGCCCACTTCTTCTGGGCGGACAGAGAGCTCCATAACTATCGTAGCAGTGTGTGGGCGTGGACTACGTTATTATTGCTTTTATGCGGCTGTTTTAAGCTCTTTGGTTCTTTTTGTTATTTATTTATTTAAAGATGTAAATATATGGGTCCACATTGAAGCCGCAACGGATGCACTTCGACCGCCACAGAAAAAATAGCAATAATGATTGCAGCGTCTCGACATACAAAGAATGTGATCAAACAAAAACTAGAAGATTAATACAAGAACCCAGTGTTTACGTTGTTGCCTATCTGAACGATACATTTTCTCCTTATAGACGGCGTTAACGCTAATCATGCAATGCATCGAAATACGCGAGTGCAGTATATGATGAAAAGAATACAGCCCAAATACCCCTTTTGAATCAATGTTATTCTCGTGCGCAGGCTTCACTTTCGTAGAAAAGCCGTAACAACACGCACATATCAGCAAGCACCGAAACTTCGAGATAAGAAATGATTTTCGAGGAAGTAACAAAGCAGAAAGACAAGCGCTCACTGAAATTCCCAAGACTATGTCTCTTCGCTAGTTGTGCGATCTTATTCCGAAAACGTCTCAGAACGTTTTCGTTGCTCTCACGTCTTAAAGCTAAAAGAATTATTCTGTTTATCGAGTGTGAGACAGGAATATAAATATTTTCCTCTTCTGTAACGTCGATTCCGAGCGTTGGAATGCGAGTGTTTCAAAAGTGATAACGACATGGGCGTTCTCGATTTTGAAGGCCTGTTCACTAACAACGCAATGCTTTGTGTATATATGTGGGCACTTTGAGTCTCTGCTTGGGCTGACAAAGCTGTTTTTTTAGCCTGAATGGCTAAAATCCTTATACAAACAAAAAATATTTTGCAGGACTAGAAATAAATGAGTGTAATCGACTAAACCAATATTGTCGCGTAGAAAAATGGAGAACGGCCAGATAGGTCATTCATTCATTCATTCATTCATTCATTCATTCATTCATTCATTCAACGCGAAGTCAATATGATTGATTCTTGTGCTACGGCATGCCTCATAACTATGTCGTGGTTTCCACATGTAAAACCCATTAACTAAAGTTAGCTTTCTCGTTCGGCACTTCATGACGATTTTGTAGCGCCTCACGATTCCTAACATTAACCCTTAGTGCCTGAAGGTCAGTCCGGCAATAACTTATGCGGTGGAAAATAGACGAACGCATTTCGCATGTGCATTGCACTGCGTAAATTACAGTCGTGGTGTTGTCTACACATTATCCACTCTTTAAATGTTAACAACTAATCGTCCGGGAGGGCCATCGGATGCTTTTGATGACCAGCGTGGTGATTAAAGTTGATTTCGGTGAAATTCTCTCACTTCACACTTTTTCCAATATTCTCAATAAGCTTTCGAAGAGGACCCTAAACGTTGCGAGGTTGCTTGAAACGATTATTAGGGACCTCTCGCAAATAGAGATTGGCCGCTTTATAGCAATGACTGAGTTTCCAATGAATAAACTCAGTGACGAAAGCAGGCGTCCCTCTTCGATCGATAGGAATGGTTTACACTATCCGTAGAAGTTACTTTACAATCCTCTGAATATCAATATAATCATTCCTAAGCAATCATCTAGTGTGGTACTTTGCTTAAGAAATTAAGCTGTATTTACATTTTTTGATTACTTTCATTACTTAACACTTGTATAATGATAATAACTATAACTTGGATGTCCTGTTGCTTCTACTGAAATGTGCACGTTTTCTATTTTTTTGTTCTATTATCTCTCTCATACAACGAACTACAACCATGAAATACGTTCGGTTGGTTTCACTGTCTGTCAGGCTCTGCTACTATTTAGCTTAGGCAGGCCTAGTAACATGTGCTACTTTAGTTTAGGAAATAAAAGGCATTATTATTATTATTATTATTATTATTATTATTATTATTATTATTATTATTATTATTATTATTATTATTATTATTATTATTATTATTATTATTATTATTGTTGTTATTATTGTTGTTGTTGTTGTTGTTATTTATTATTATTATTACTACCAAGTAAGACGAAAATGAATGCATTTGCCGCCCGATTATGAAAGTGCCTCAGACTAGTAACACGTGTGCTTAGGCTTGATTGTCTGTAATGGCATTTATTGATCGACACTATTTACTCAGACACGCATTTCTTCCAAAGCGAAAGTCTTTATATGCCCCATCAAACGCAAAAATTGACTGGCGTCCCGCTTCGGTATCTCTCTTCGGCGGCGTCAACGTGAGCGGTGCAAAAAATAGTGAGCACGGGATGTGACGACGTGCCCCCCGTTACGTTTTGACGTCACATATCACCATATATGGTTGAGTTATAATTACCGTGACGTCAAAGTAACGTCACGTGGCGTAACGTCACAGTATGGTGTCGTCATATGAGATCGTATAGCTTAGTCTATTATGACTCGATCAGGGGGGTTGTGCGAAAGCGGGAGAGGTGACTCCGATTTCAGAGGCAGTGGACCAAAGAGGAAAGGAAGGTCGCTTTCGCCTTCCAGACTGTTTATGTGAGTGCATAGGAGATCTCGTGAACTTTTTTTTTCGGAATTAACATTGCAAGGAAAAAAATTAGGCAGCTGAGCTATGGTGTACTAGAATGGGGCAGCATGCCGTCTGGCGCCGAATGCATGGCTCTCTTTTGAGATGACGACCTTCAGAGCCGGAGCACATCGTACTACTTTGGCGCGACCAGGCGGCCCCCCTCTAATGTAATTCGTGAGAGGCTGAAATACAAAGCCTCCAATCGTCAGTTGTAGTTGCCATGCTTGTCGTGATTTCTGTAAAAAGTATTAGTAAAATGTATAAACAAATACAGCAGTATTCGTGATGGAACGTTTTTTTTTAAACATCGCAACTTTTTACTTTTCTGGCTCATGCTGGTGAGTGGTGGTCGTGGAACCCAACTGATTATGTTCACGTTGTCCTCCCGGACCTCCCGGTTTCATCGAGTTGATATAAAGAGTCAGCATATTAACTCTATGCCTCGTTCGTTTCATTGCATAATTTTAGATTAGTGTGACAGCTATAGGCAAATGTGTACATGCATGGAATGAAAAGGGATGTGCATTTTTTACCTCTTCTGCAGGTAAGACAGTAAGCAAGCAGACTACCTGGGTCGCTGTTCTGCACAAAAAATTGTAACAGCTAATACGATGCAAGAGCGGCTTAATTTATATTATTAATGCACTAGAATGAGTTCTATGTGTCTGATTCTTGCAGATACTTTTAGTTTCAATCGTGTGATGCGACTATTTTTCTTGAAAACTGCAGAAAGTTTTGTAATGCAAATTGAAGTTACGCGCACTGGGCACACCGTTCGATGGAGGCACCCTACTGGTGGCGTCATGGCGAAATCAAACACCGATTTCCCATTCATTTGCTGCGAAGACGGCACATTGCCCAATTTTAGTACACCATAGCTAAGCTTTGCTTTTCCACATTAAGTGCGTTTGCAGTATGAATGTGCAGACGCCATGCAATCTTTTGAAGAAAAAACAATGTCAGAGTCACGCTTCAGAGAGAGATAGCTATAAATTTTAGGGAAAGACAGCTGACTTGTACGTCGAAAGGGAACATATGTGGAAAATTAGTCCTCACTAAAAAAAGAGAAAAAGAAAGAGAGAGAGAGAAAGAATAGTGATTTTTTGTTCTCTCACACTGTGGCATTGCAATGCATATGCGTAACAAACCCTTCTCACGTCTCTGTGTCCAGTGTAAACGGATGTTCTTAAACAACCTCAAATCAACTCATCGCGCACTCTAAGTGGTTCTAAGAGAGAAAGGAAGGGAAAAGTGGGCCCCGTAACTGTCTGCTTCAGGGAGCGACACTTCAGCAGTAGCTCACAAGGAATGGGGGTGAGGAGAGATTAAAAGGATAGGAATAAAGGTGTAGAGAGAGGGAAAGAGAGATGAGGTAAGCCAGAGAGCGACGACATATTGAGGGAATCGGAGAGATAGGAAAGATGGAAACACGGTCAGAGGAGTCCGAGGACGGGGCACCACTTGCGAGAGCTCTTGTCGGCGTCAGGAGATGGCGTAGGGCCAGCCCAGTCGACCAGAGCTACGCTGACGTCTGAGATCACGAGGGTACAACCGGTCGGCATGGAATCCAGTGAGCGAGACCTCCTCGCGCATGGCATTCTACCGCGCTATATGCGTACGTAGTTTCCGGAAGTGCGCACCCGGAAATAGCGAAAGACAACCGTCATGAGCCGTGGGGAAGAACGTATATTTTACCGGCCCAAAAGGCCCGCTTGATGAGAGCAGTCGCAACACCACAAAACAGAGGCGACAGCCCGAAGCGTCGACGCGGAGGCGCGATTCAATGCTCCCATCCAAAATGCCAGTCACAGATGCCGGTGCGACGCACCGTAACCGAGACGCGAGGAGGCTCCCCGCCTTTTTTTTCGGCATTGTACAGCGAGAAACAACGGTCGGGACATGAACGCAGTGAGCGCAGTGAACGGGACGACACCCCGGAATCTAGGGATCAGTAAATCCTGTCCACTCGGAAAATGTCGGGAAGGGCAGCAAAGTATGAATAATAAGAAATGCAAGATGCGGAACGAAGGAAAAAAAAGTTAGTAGTGAGCTATACATGACCTTCCTCCCTTTCTTACATTTGCTCTCTCTTTCCTTACGTCTCTCTCTCTCTCTCTGTGTGTGTGTGTGTGTGTGTAAACTGAAAACGCGAACATTTCGCGTACTTAGGGAAGTGCATATATTAATTCTTCCAGACAAAACTAAGTTTAAGATTCACCTCTATGCGTCAGTTACGACCTATCGTTTCATCATTTTCGTTTTTCTCAGATACAATCATGTGTGGCGAATGCAATTTCGATGGAGGTGAAAATGCTCTAGGCCCGTGGGCTCACGTTTGGGTGCACGTTAAAGAACTCCAGGTGGTCGAAATTTCCGGAGCCCTCCACTACGGCGTCTCTCGTAATCATATGGTCGTTTTGGGACGTTAAACTCCACATACCAATCAATCAATCAATCAATCAATCAATCAGATACAATCATGTCAACTAAACTCTCGACCTAGAGAATAATCGCAATAGAGGAATACTGTATCGATGCCGAAGGACCTTCCTTCAGAATGCTTGTGAGGAAACAATGAGCGGCCGTAGTCGGAGGGAAATCCCTGCGTTTCACGTACATCCCTGCGTTTCACGTACGGTGATACATATTCGAGATTTATGAGACATGCCGCTTCAGAGAAGCTCAAGGCCATCACGTAGTGAGAAATCACTTTTGATTTAATAAGAATTCGTCTACAATACTGAAAGGGTGAGCTTGGAAGCGTTCATTCACGGAAGAATTGCTCACAACATTTACTATATGTCTCTGCCTATAGGCAGAGATAAAAACACGTATACGTGTTTTTCAACGCTTCTCCGTGTCTGCTTGTATAACGAAAGCAACTACTTGGTCTCCGAATACTGCAACCCTATTGATCCTGCGTACGCCTTCTACTTGCAATATGAAGCTGCTTATTTCAAAACTTACTTTCAAATAGCTTGCTGCATCTCGTTTTCATCTTTTTCAGCCTCATCGCGCCACAAAGCCGATGCAACGAGAAAGACCGAGCCATCGCAGAGATGCCTTATTCAGGAATCTGGCCAGCGCAGTCAGAATACCGCGAGATTAGTAATCGGACCACATTGCAGTGAGAAACCGGACACGAGAGTTCATTGTCAGGGGGATGGCAGCTGCATTGCCGTCTGTTTGGTCGCGTCAGAAGCAACAACGAAAGGAAGGAGCATTTGTAAGCCTGCATTCCTCGAAGAGCAGCTGCCGTGCCCACCGACGACAAAGACAGCTGTGTGAACCGAACCACTTCACCAGGAAATAAGCATAACTACACGTACGTCTGGTTTGGTGCCCAACATTAAAATAAAAAGTAAGGAAAGAAAGAAGGCAGAATAAACACAGGAATGTTGTGCACACTTTACGGTACATAGCAGGCCTACAGACTACCGCAAGGACCCGCAGACTTGATGCATTATACCCTGTTTTATTACCACCGAGAGCCGTAGAGCCTGCTATAAATACACTAGGGGAAACTCTGGCGCTAGTGTTTATGGTAGCTGCAAAGCATGACACTTCATCGAGCATGGTAATTATGGTTAGTAAATTAATTTGCCTATAGTCTTCGTTCTTCTGGCTCCATTTGGCTTCGCGTTACCTGGAGCTGCTTTGTGATGAAACAAAAATCAGAAAATGTTCAGCAGGTATACGCTTCACAACCTTGACGTTTTAGGCTCACTAATTCAAATCGGGTCACGAAGTTCAAAACAATCAGTAAGTTTATTCGTATAACGACACCGAAACACTGCAATAAACAAAGCCAGAAGTGCGTTCAAAGCTCGCAAGCACAAATGCTAGGCAACTACGTGCAGTGCCGATCTTTCCTATGGTGGCTGAACGATTGAAGTTCCCTGCTAGTTAATTTTAGGAAACTCTGTGCCAACAGCAACGTCAACGGACACGGGAGCGACTTCGAATGATACGTTCCCGGTCCAAGGACATTAATCCCTGAAAGCGGCCTTGGATTGAGTCGATATATTACGAAGAAAGCATAGGATACTTCGTGGAGCGTGAAATTCGATCATCCATGGCGTCGACACGAGTGACGCGAAAACTCGTCATCGCTCATGACGTCACCAGGACGTCACGTAACGTGACAACATGCGATGACGTCATCAAATGACGTCAAATCTGGGTCGCAGGTGATCCGATCACGGAGACACAGCAAAACCAGACGAAGCGCACAAACCTTTCGGATGGAGAAACGAGGGTTCAATAGATTGACCGAGAAGATAAACAGGCATTTTCACACTATAGGGGTTACAAGCTTGAAGGAAGTGCGTAGCTGAGCGGCCTCCTTTGCTTTGTTTCTGTATTTTGCCCCGCCGAGGTCGTCTAGTGGCTATGGTACTCAACTGCTGACAAGCAGGTTGCGGGATCGAATCCCGGCTGCGGCGGCTGCATTTCCGATGGAGGCAGAAATGTTGTAGGCCCGTGTGCTCAGTTTTGGATGCACGTTAAAGAACCCCAGGTGGTCGAAATTTCCGGAGCCCTCCACTACGGCGTCTCTCATAATCATATGATAGTTTTGGGACGTTAAACCCCACATATCAATCAATTGCTTCTGTACTTTTTTTGGTTTTCCTCCTCTTTCGTTCCTTCTCTACTTTCCCGCTTTTTCTGTTTTTATTTCTGTGTATTTCTTTCTATTTTTTCCACTTTTTTATCGTTCTATTTTCGTTCGTAGTTCTTTCTATTCTCTATTCTCTTTTTCTATATCTCTTTTCTATTTCTATTTCTATTCTCTTTCAGTCTATTTCGCGCTGGCTTCCTCTTTGCCTTTTATGTTTGTACGTGGGTTTTTCGGCGTTAAGCCATGTGCGCTTGTTTGTTCGTCTTTCACTGACGATAAGTGTCAACTGTCAGGGCCTTCGAAGAACAAGAGGCGGAAGACATCTCCTTGACGCGAGCATGCGCGCTCAGTGTACTACACATTGAGCGTGATGCCAAGCAACGACGACAGCATACTACAGACCGGTATCCGAAGGCGCTCCGCAATACGACAGATTTCGCACTCGAATTGTCTTAAACGAATGCGTAAGGAACCCTGTGACGTTTTGCTGTCCGAAAAAAAAAACGTAACGTACAGTTCCTGAGCTTGCGCTAGAGTTGCATAACGGTGAATGAGCGATTGCCGATTGGAACAATTAATTAAGCTTTGAAACTATCGCGTACGTAGCATGTAGAACCATGTGCGACGCAACAATGTCGCATCGGAGCGAAAAATATCTCAAATACCGTGCATTCGTAAATGATTATCTAGAATCTTTAAGCGACAGTGTGAGGATTTAAGGGAATAGACGTTTTTCTGAGGTGCGTCCTTCTGTATAGCTTCTTGTAATGGTGAAGGCTCTTTTGAATATTCATGCATACTGGGATATGCTGTCTTCTTATTTTCGTGCCGCACTATGCAACATAAATGTTGTAGGCCTGTGTGCTCAATTATGGATGCACGCTACAGAACCCCAGTTGGTCGAAATTTCCAGAACCCTCCACTATGGCGTCTCTTATAATAAAATGGTGTTTTTGGGACGTGAAATCCCACATATTAATCAATCATCAATCAATAATATGCAACAGAAAGATTCGTAAATGCTAAATTGAAGAAAAAAAGAGATATTCACAAAATATGCATATCCGATGGCGGACGCCCTTTTCTTTTGCCTGTATGTTCATACGTCTTCCTAAAGAAAGGCGGCTTCACCCTAAGCAAAATAAATTTGAAGGCATATTTTTTTTTCGCTTAGTTACGCGTTACACAGTTACTTCAATGATGTGTAGTACTTTCGCGGACGTTCTAGAGCGATTAACATCGTTCTTGCAGCGAGTTAGCCGAGAGAGCTGCGCGAACACCTAAGAGACGAGAAAACTGCGATGGAGACAATCGACAACGGGTAGTGTGTTATTAATAATATTTACGGGTTGAGACTACGGTGCGTAGCTTGTAAGCGTATAGCCAATGCTCTCCTTGACGACAGCCGAAACAGGCGAGAACAGCCTAATATTTTTATTGGCCTTCACGTTTTGGACTCCGTCTACTTTTCATGCAGCAGAGTCCGCTCTTCGCAAATCTTCGATAGGCATTCTTTTTTTTTTGTCGGCGCCAGCTTGGCTGATTTTAAGTTTCTCACTTTTTCAATGCGATTGTCTGATAGAGAAAAAAAACGCATAACTCAAGCCAGACTTCACAGTGTTTTTTTTTTTCATTCTAAACGTACAGATATTGTTCTTTCTCTGTTTCCGATCTTCGCTCATTTTATTTCATGCTCAAGTCTGAATCGAAAAAAGAATCGAGGACGTGTGAGGGAAACAATATTGAGGTGGGAATAGGAAAAGCTGCTGCTTCGAGACTGTTTTTGCCAACGACGCCGTACCGAGTCCGGACGCCACGACCTCTGAATACTATAAATCCACGCCTCGCACACCACAATGTGGAATCGCTTTCAGGACTGTCCGAAATTGAACATTTCGATGCATTTTATGTTTGTCTTTGTCTTGCGCCTGTTGTCATATTTTTTATGGAGCTTTATCCTGCCTGTTCTATCATCGTTCCCTACTTGTGAAGCGTGAATATTTTCATGACGGTGGTCTCACATATGCCAGCTGTTTTTCCCACAACCTTTAAAACGGTACTCAACGTGAGAAAATATACCGCCTTCGCGATTATTTCCTTGATATATAGAGCTAAAAGAAGTGTTTTACTATATGCGTCTGCAATCCCGCTTTTTCTCCTGTTCCGCGATTTCAACATTGCCTCTCTTTTTTTTAAATTTTAGTTCGCCTTTTCGCATCGACGTAACTTTATGAATTATTGTCACATTTTATGAAGCTCACGTTTCAGAATTGAGCTGGTATATAGTGAACGTGTCGTTCTTTTTTTTTCAGAATTCTTACTTTTTAAGCAACTAAAAAAAGTCTATGTTCTCTTCAGCTATTTTCATGCGTAGCAGCTTATGCTGTTCACGATTTCATCTCCGTTAAAACCGTATCGGTGGGAAGGCAACCTGAGTACGAGCAATCTTGTTGGGTGGCTCGTTTCAATTTTAGTTTTTATTTTAGGGGCGAGACTCCTTAAGGCGTGCGTCTGTACATCATCCGTTGTTGTACGTAGCCACCATTGGCACACACCTACTCTAGAGCGGGTGTGTGCCACAGGCGATGCGAGATGGGAGATGGCAGTACTCGGAGTGTTCACTAGATGGACGCACGGACGAACGTATGAACGGATGGACATACAGACTAGCAGACGGACGAACGGATGGACGGACGCGCGGAGTGGGTAGGTGCAACATGGGATGCGAGATGCGAGATGGCGAAACTTGGAGTGTTCATTAGATGGACGCCCGGACAGACGGACAGACAGACTAGAAAACGGACGGTCAGGTGGGCGGACGCGTGGACGAACGGATGGACGGACGGACGCACGTACAGACAGACGGACGCATGGATGGATTCACGGCTGGTCACGCGGGTGGACGGAAGCAAGAACAAACGGATGCACGGAAGCACGGACGGGCTGACGGACGCTTCGCCCCACTCATCGCTATTCACTCCGTGGATATGCTGTGATTTTTTTTTTTATAAATGTGAAACAGAGTAAAATAAAAACAGTAATTTTGAAAAGGGACTCTTAACTGCAAGACTCAATGAGATTCCTCATGCTATTTTGTGGATGAAAGCAAAGTACTAAACAACTTAAGATTACTTTTAAAAAAGCTAGCATGATAGAACACACTTGAGTAAGTAAAATAAGTGAAAATGCAGTATTACGTGCATATAGAGAACGTAGTACCCATTCTATTGTTTATGTATGGATTGCACATTTAGGTTGGTGGTCACAGAAGAGGTGTATAGTAAGAGAGAGAGATAAAGTGAAAAGGAAGACAGGGAGGCTAACCGGAAGACAGTATCTGGTATGCCATCCATCTCTGGGGTTGGGGAAAGAGGGTTGTGAGTTCGTGAATATTGAAGTCCACGTTTAGAAATTATGTACACGATTTGAAGCCCACAAAGTTTTGTCTGTCTTTTTGAGCGGCGTCATGGCAGCGTAAATTTTGTTCTTATAAAAAAACCGGAACTTTCCATTTACAGCACGTTGCCATTATTATTAAAGGTATGATTTCTTTCTTTCGGGCAATCGTCGGGTTTTAGACGACAAGAGCAAAATCTTGATCAGAGCAAAGTCACTTAGCAGTGACAAAGAATATGCGGTTGAAACATCGCGAGCAGCTAGGCGTTGACTACCGTAATTTCCATTCATCATATATACCTGATCTCATGCCTTTCATACAAAGCCTTGCACTGCAATGAGCATAAATCACGAGAGGTTCAGGCCTGTTTTGAATAGGTCGTGATCACATGGCCGTTAATAATAGCGCATTGATACACCTATATCACAGGTGTAGCCGACCATCTTAAATATGCTCGTTGAATAACGTTAAGTACCATGGCGATGTCGACCGCATGCGCTTTAAAAAAAAAACCATGCTGTCAAGTTAACATTTGGCAACAAAACTACAGCCATCTGTTGTTACTGCTTTATTGTTGTCGTTGCTGCTGTTTTTTCGAGATATATCAGTCATTAGCCTGCATTTGTGTACCCTACTCTGAGATGAATCCTGCTGCGAAGGCCTTCTCGTTGAGACGAGTGTGGTTACACAGAACTACCGTAATTGAATAATTGCATTCGGAGATCTCGAGATACATTTGGCGACAGTGTTTAGCAAAGGGATACATCATTCAGATCTCAGTGGCATCAGTCAGCCCATTGCATGTCTGTTTATTGCGAACAGTATCAGTTGTCAGTAGTAAAGTTATAATACAAAGCGCACTTATGAGAAATTCAAGAAACAGTATACGAAAGAGTGCTCCCATATTCAAAAGTTTTTTTTTTTTTATTGCGGAAGGCTTTTCGTGCTTCCACTCATGTATAATGCTCAATTTCGCTTACCCAATTCGAGAAGCGACATATACGCGCCATATAACATCACACGTTCGCCGTTCACAAGTTTCTATTGTCTTCATCGCACTAGATATAAAAACAATTCTGATCGGAGAAAAGTGCACAACAAAGCAAATAGAAAGCAAAGAACGATTTCACAAATAAACAAGAAAGAAAAAAAATAAATCGGGGGAAAAACTCCAAGACGGCGACAGTAGGCAGCCACAATCAACCATCGGTGGAACCCTGTCTCCGGTACGCCTCAATCATTCTTCTTCCGTATAACGTCGGCATCTACCGATGGAAATGAGAGCTTCGGAGCAGCACGTGCATTAGTGGCTGTCCGTGTGAGCTCTCCCAATGCAGCGATACGAAAGCTCTACCTCGTGTTGTGCAACGAAACTGCGACGCTCGCTTCATCGCCTTACGTGGTACCCAACTACTTTCTTCTGAAGATATTACCTACCAAGATTGGGTAACGTAACCACATTTTTTTTTCGCTTATTGGCACAAAGCGAAAACGATAAGATTACATGGCGTCAGGAACTGCCGTTTCCGTGCGTAGCAGCACATGGTAGCGAATCGAGTGACGTGGTTAGCAGACAGCGTCGTTCAATCGCTAGTGAGAGTTAAGACTGAAATCTTTACCAGCTCGCGTTGTGCGTTGTACATTACTTGTGTCATCTCTGCAAGTCTAACTGTCGTTGAACTAATGTTTGTTTAGTGCAGCCGTTCTTCGAGGTGCCGTGCTTCTGCGCAAGAGAACAATGCAATAACAGTGGTCGCATGGGTAGATTGCAGAGGCATTGAGTATAGCAGTGCAGTGAGTATAGCAGCTAGAGAACTGGTCAGTGCGTATAAGCCGTGCAGTGAGTGATAGCCAGTATTGCTCGGAACTATGCTCGGAACGCAGGAGCGCCTGTTTTCGTCGAGCACGCATTTACGGATCCATTTGTATTCCGGCAGTCAATGAGAGGAGCTGTTATTTTGGTTCCGCCTGCCAGATAGGTAGGGAAATGTAGGGAACAAACATACAACAACAACAACGACAAAAAAGAAAAGATAACGAACGAAATCGGGCGTGGTGATTGTGCGCTGAACAAACGGTCTCGGGGAAAATGCCGTCAAAGCGGGGTGCCAAAAGGTAAGAGGAATAAGCAATAAGCAAGATTGCGTGTGCATTTGTGAGTGACTCTTCTTGCATATTACATGCTGACGTCGGTCTTCCATTCGATGGAACGATCATCCAATGAAAGGATGACAATGCTTGCAAGGCTCTCGCTTTGAGTCGTTATTAAAAAAATGGCAGTGAATAGATTGAGAAATCATTGATACAACACTATGTAAGGCCCAATGATGACCCTTAGTTTCACTCACGGAAGAACATTATTACTGGTTCAAGATATAAGCGTACGCAGTAGAAAACGTGGCGCTTAGACTAAAACCTCGATAGACTAAAACCTTAGACTAAAACCTTTTCAAAACTGCGCTCGAAGAGTGCAACTTGACGGTATTAATCGCAATTTCGAATGTTTCGATGATGCAAAAAAAAAGTTCTTTAACGTTCCAAATCTCAGAACACACATAGTTAGTTGAGAAGGACACCATGTATTGAGAGGCTCGGTAATAATTTTGGATCGATGGCGTTACTCTATGTCACCCTAAACGCGGTGCAAATGGCTTTTGTGTATCCAGTCCCGTATTGATTGCAGCCGCAGACGTCTGTAATCAAAACCGTGATTCCACGGTAAGCATCACAATGCAACTGACTGAGTAACATTGGACCACTGTCAAGCCAGTTAAGTAGCTTAGAAAACTGGTGGCTGTAATGATGCCTGTGTCTTCGTCAAGAAGTATTTTTAAGAGATTGTGACACCCTAGAAAAAAAAAGCACGAAGAGCTCTCTTTATATATATATATATATATATATATATATATATATATATATATATATATATATATATATATATATATATATATATATATATATATATATATATATATATATATATATATATATATATATAGATAGATAGATAGATAGATAGATAGATAGATAGATAGATAGATAGATAGATAGATAGATAGATAGATAGATAGATAGATACATAGATATACGTATATATCACAGAATCACAGTGTATAGACTATTATGTTCGATCTTCAATGTTTCTCTTGTCGTGTCAAGCTGTCTGATCTAGAGCTTTCTTTACCACGCCTTCATCTACATTGATACATGAAGTGATTGATTGGCTGCTTTGATTGATTGGATGATCAAATTGATTGAGCAAGCAAGTGGGCAAAGAAATACCATAAAGTGGTTACCTACTGCAATTAAACATTTTATAATGAACGAGAGTCTGCCGATAAAGCTATTGGGAGAGAATTCAAGTTAGGATAGCTTTAGTCAAAAAATAATTTGCAGAGTTAAGACGGTCACCGTTTTGAGATCGCCACCAAGCGTCGATTCGATCCCAAGGCGGAAGCCATCGGCTAGGAGACTCCCAAGACAAACCTCCCTAATCCCCAAAGAGGATCCGAGATATATCTTAAGCCTTCCCACAGGGAAAGGAAGCCACACAGGCAGCGGAGTCCCGTTTGTTATGCGGTGGAGCCGATCGAGCGATCCCTCAGAGAAGCTTAAGTGAGCTTTCGCCTCCCTCAACTGAACATCATAACCACACTGCTACTTGTTCGATACGCTTCCACCGAATTGTCTGAAGGGATAACTTTATGGATAACGTAGCGACGAAAGAACGGACGACACTGAGCTAATGAGCGATGTGCCGTTTGCAAAAGCCTTTCCCGTAGCAGTCTTTCCGAAGCGAGGGATTGGTGAAAGCTAAATTGACCCTTTTCTGGTGCTTTCGAAGCTCGCTTCTGAGAAAGCACCAAACTGTTGCAGATTTTGCATGTACCGCCTCGCAATCCCTTCGAGACCATCTCACTCATCATCATGCCAGAGGAGCTGCGCGCCTTTTCCAGCTTTCTCGAATAATACTCATTTTTCGCCTTACGGCTCAACAGATCTTCCTACCCCACATTTTTATTTCAGCCCTGTTCACTAGCTGCGAAAAAATAAATAAAAAAAACACAGAAAGAAAAAAAAGAAGAAAAGAAAAAGGGCTTCCGTGATTTATGAAAGCGTTCTCGAGAGACCTCGTATGGAAGAAAAAAAAAAGCGAAGTATTTATTTCGTGCTCACTTCTTTTATGTGTTGTGATTGTGGCTGGTCTTTCTTTCTTTTTTATTTTGTTGACTCACAGGGATTATTTTCTTCATCGACACGAAATTCCTGCCATAGATGGCACTACAAGTGTGCACCATTGCAAGGGATGAAAGGCCCGTTTAGGCTGTCGTTACTAGGGCAGAATCGACAGCCCTACAAAACTCGTGCAGTCTGTTGTTTGGTGCAGTGTTTAAGTGATTTACTTAACTGACCAACCAGAGCAGTAGAATCACTGAGCTTTTCTGTTACACCATCGTCTGCTCACTGGGATACAAATCGGACGACGTTGCAGTGAGTGCTGATCGAGGAAAATAATACCGTACACCACCCCACTCGCTAGAATGAGAAGTCGATTCGAGCCCTCGGTAAAAGCGGAGATGAGTGTTTTTCTTTCATTTTTCTTACGTGGCATATACGGGGTGCTTGACGTTCATATTCTCAGGTTGGTAATGGAGAGGATCTGGAAGTAGAGACAAATGATGTCGTCATTCGTTAGCCAGCGCAGCGTTTCACCAACGAAAAGATGAAAGACGGGTACAGAAAATGAGTGCCACTCTGTCACTCTATTCAGTGCCTAGATTGAAGCTCCCAACTGTCGGTGATTTCAGAAGTGCCTACTAGATGGCACGCCGCCGCTCAAGGCACGCCACCGCTCTTCTTCAACGCGTCCCCTCGGCATCGTAGCAATTCCTCCTTTGCAGATGATGCCCGCAGGGTGAGTTAATATTCGTTGGGATGATAAAAGCGTTTCAGATGGGCAACATGGGCGACGTTGGTATTGCTTGAGCGGCGGCCACTATCATGTACGTGACATCGCTGAGGCGTTCCAGGACAACAAACGGACCAGTGTAGTTGGCCATAAACGTTTGGCCACTCTTGTGCAGCGACGTCCAAAGCCACACTAAATTACCTTTTTTTTTTTAAACAATGCGTGCCGGTGACGTCCGACGAAACCGTTCTTAGAGCGTTTCTGAAAAGCGGAAGTTTGAAGACAAGCGATGCGCCGGGCTTCCGCGCAGCAAACGGTTTCAGCGAGGGTATATTGATCGGTCTCGGCAAACGGAAGAATAGTAACTAAGAAGTGTGGCAGCTTGGGCTAGTTGGTATGACATGACGACGATAGTTATAGAGCGAGAATTTTCGTCTCTTTGTCGTCATTCTGTTCTCGCGCTATAACAATCGTCAGGAAGAATAGTGTGAAGAGCTGTTCATGGTTGGTGTACGTAGAGCATGGTAGGAAGAAGGAGATGTGGACGGAGAATTCGCGGATACAAGCTCATCTAACATGATTCACTTTTTTAATGTGGCGGTGATATTTTTTTGTTAGCTCCGTGTTATCTGCTGGCTTCGTTGTTTATATATATATATATATATATATATATATATATATATATATATATATATATATATATATATATGTGTGTGTGTGTGTGTGTGTGTGTGTGCGTGTGTGTGTGTGTGTGTGTGTGTGTGTGTGTGTGTGTGTGTGTGTGTGTATAGTAAACATGCGTGCACTAAAATAGGGATGGCTGTTAACAATTTGAACTAGAATGATCGTCTAACAAACATCGAGCAGTTATTATTTTTGTGACTGGACACGGTTGTTTATGAAGATAAGAGTCGAGTTATTTGTAAATTAAGTCATCGCATTCTCCCAGTTCCCACCTGCCTAAATGGGAAGCCGTAGAAGCAAGCGTTTGTTCGATCCACTCTTGCTGCAGAAATCAAAAGCGTTTATTTTAATCGCTGTCTACCTAAGTTCTTTTCGAACGAATCTACCAATCTATGCAGTATAGGCAATTTCAAATCGAAACGAAATCAGCAATGGCGTAGGTGTGTGTTTTTAGGCGTACACTTGAGGTGGAGTATTCGGGCAGTAAATCGCAAAATGAACAGCGTATTTGAGACGGCCTCCTGCGTCTAAATTTAAACCTGTTAGACATGACCAAACGAGTGCAACAGACAATTAGGCCAACAAAGGCACAAGGGACATTATTCGTTGTTTTTTGAATGTTGTGTAGTAATTACGGTGCAAATTGAGATAAATTTAGGTGGGCGAAGAAAAATCCTCCGCATCGGCGGTATCTGAACCCACCACACCAGCACACGAATCTTGTCAGAGGCACAATTAAATCCACAATGTGTTTTACCAGCCATAAAGAGAGAGGAGGAAAAACATTTTAATAAATATATTGTTGCGGGTTCGCGGCTATGCAGCTATGCGGGCGGTGCGAAGAAGAAGACGACGACGTTGGTGGGCTGTTCGAAAATACACAACGGCTGCCATCTTGACTGCTGGAGTACTTTTCTACTCTAAAGTAGTAAATACATTCGCAACATTTTTGGTGGTGGTGCTGGGTACGACGCAAGACGGAACTTCGAAGCGGACGTGTTCTCGACTGCCCGACCATGGCAACAGAAACCAATTCTGCCGCTCCTGTTTCAGCCGCGACTCCGGCGCAGCCTGTACAGCCGGTCGTATTGACGCAACCGCGCGACCCTGGCAACTTCTGCGGCACCGACCATGTTGACGTGGACGACTGGATTCCGAAGTTCGAGCGGTTTGCAGCAGTGTACCGGTGGGACCCTACGATGATGCTCGCCAACGTTGGCTTCTATCTCTGCGGAACAGCTGGCGCGTGGTTCGAGGCTCATGAAGCGGACATAACCAGCTGGGATACTTGCAAACAGAAGCTTCGTGACCTGTTTGGTAAGGCCGTCGGACGCCAGCGGGCCGCTTCTAAAGAACTCTCTGGTCGGGCACAAACTACGACCGAATCATATGTCACCTACATCCTTGACGTTCTCGCCCTTTGCCATCGTGCCGACCCCAACATGTCCGAGGAAGACAAAGTAAGCCATTTACTTAAAGGCATTGCAGATGATGCTTTCAACATACTGGTTTCCAAAGACTGTTCCACCATTGATGACATCATCAAAGAGTGCCGCCGATTCGAAGAGCTGAAGAGTCGCCGGGTCGCCAAGAATTTCTTGCGACTTCCGAACACGGCCGCTACGTCATCTTGCGAGGACCTTCAGCCGCCATGCAGTCAACCACATAACAACGAGAGTGTAGTTCGCATCGTTCGTAGAGAAATCGAGGCCGCGTCTCCGTCTTTTCTGACCCGCCCATCTGATGATCGACCAACGATCTCGTTGATCCAACAGGTCGTGAGAGAGGAGCTGGCAAACGTTGGGCTGCAGCCTGTATGTTCGTTGACGGAACCTCGGGTCAGTACCATAGCGCCTTCTCCTGCACCAGAAAGATTCCGCCGCTATCGTGATCCTGCTCAGTGGAGGACACAGGACGACAAGCCTATATGTTTTCATTGTCATGGTGTAGGACACATCTCCCGCTACTGTCGTTTCCGCACGTATCCACCTCGGTCGTTTCCTGGCTATCGACGTGACGACAACCACCGGCCCCTGCAGTATGGCGCTCGTGACGATGGACCGTACAATGGCACTCCTGCGACACCAGTCCGCCGGTCCAGCCGTTCGCCGTCCCCGCATGACCGTCGCTCCAGGTCACCTCAGCACCGCCGCTATTCGTCGCCCCACCCTAGTGGACGCCCTTCTTCGGAAAACTGAGCAATGCAGCTCCCGGAGGTGACGCTGCATTGGACTCCCGACCTGAAAACCCTCTGCTGACCTTGACTACGGACAAGAACCTGCTTGATGTAGAAGTGGATGGCCTTCCTGTTACTGCCCTTATTGACACCGGCGCACATATTTCAATTCTGAGCTCTGACCTCCGTGCACGATTAAACAAGGTCCTTACGCCGCCAGAGTCCCTATTTGTACGTGTCGCTAGTGGAGCGACCCCGGCTGTGCTCGGAATGTGCACCGCGCGTGTGAGATTCGCCGACCGCCAGACGTCCGTTCTATTCCATGTTCTCGCTCACTGTCCACATGACGTCATCCTTGGACTCGATTTTTTGTCCGACCACTCCGCTGTAATTGACTGCTCAGCCGGCGTCGTGCAACTTGACTTGCCTGCGGCCACCGAAGAGTCGAAGATGGTACAGAACAAGCTTTCGTGCGCTGAGTTTGTTCGCCTCCCACCCCAAGCCCTAACTTGTGTCACAGTTGAACCATATCCCAGTGTTCCGGATGGGGATTACGTGGTCTTTCCCTCTCCCGGTGTTTTACTGGCCCGCAACGTTTCCTCCCCGTACACCATATTAACTGTCACAGCGAACAAGACGTGCCTTCCTCTTCTGAACTTCGGACTCAGCCCTCAAATCCTACCACAAGGCATTGTTCTCGCCACTCTTTCGCCGTCACACGAGTGCCAGATCTCATCAGTGTCACGTGAACTGGCCACAGTCGCCTCCCCGAACCCGCATAGCACCGATGCAGCCAAATCTACACGGCTCAACAATGTAACTAAGATGATTGCCTCAGACCTGTTGCCGTCTCAGGTCAAAGACCTCACTGATCTTCTCACGAGCTATTCGGACATATTTGACTTTGACGGTAGGCCCATAGGTCAAACATCGCAAGTCAAACATCGCATTGATACCGGTGATGCAGCTCCAATTCACAGGCGTCCCTATCGAGTGTCACCATCAGAGCGCCAAGTTATCCAACAGGAGGTGAATAAGATGCTCACAAAAGGCATCATAGAGCCCTCATCGAGTCCGTGGGCGTCCCCTGTAGTCTTAGTTAAAAAGAAGGACAATACCTGGCGTTTCTGCGTGGACTATCGGCATTTAAACAAGGTCACCAAAAGGGATGTCTACCCGCTTCCTCGTATTGATGATGCCCTGGACTGCCTTCATGGCGCAACCTATTTTTCTTCGATAGACTTACGCTCCGGTTACTGGCAGATCGCCGTGGACGACCTCGACCGGGAGAAGACCGCCTTTGTAACGCCTGACGGTCTCTACCAATTCAAGGTAATGCCGTTTGGCTTGTGCAATGCGCCGGCGACGTTCGAGCGGATGATGGACACGCTTTTGCGCAGCTTTAAATGGTCTATCTGCCTGTGTTATCTGGACGACGTGATTGTCTTTGCCCCAACCTTTAAGTCTCACCTCGAGCGCCTTTCCTCAATTCTTTCAGTATTTCGAGAGGCTGGGCTCCAACTTAATTCTTCGAAATGCCATTTTGGGCATCGCCAAGTTACTATTCTAGGGCATCTCGTTGACTCCTCCGGCATCCGCCCCGATCCCGACAAAGTCCGAGCTGTCCTGGATTTTCCTGTACCGACTTGTGTCAAGGACGTTCGAAGTTTTGTGGGCCTATGCTCATATTTCCGACGATTTGTCAGAAACTTCGCAGAGGTCGCACGCCCCCTCACTGATCTTTTGAAGAAAGATGTACCATTTGAGTGGGGTCCTGATCAAGGCACGGCCTTTTCCCAGCTCATAACACTTCTGACCACGCCACCGATTCTCGCCCACTTCGACCCGTCTGCTCCAACCGAGGTCCGCACTGATGCTAGTGGCTACGGTATTGGCGCGGTTTTAGCCCAGCGTCAATCCGGTCACGATCGAGTTCTTGCGTATGCCAGCCGGCTCCTTTCTCCTGCCGAACGCAATTACTCTATTACGGAACGCGAGTGCCTGGCCCTTGTATGGGCAGTTGGTAAATTCCGCCCCTATTTATATGGCCGGCCTTTCACAGTTACCACTGACCATCACGCTCTATGCTGGCTTTCAGCCCTCAAAGACCCAACGGGGCGCCTTGCTCGTTGGGCTCTGCGCCTCCAGGAATTCACATACACAGTGGTTTACAAGTCTGGCCGTTTACACCAAGACGCCGACTGCCTCTCTCGGTACCCCGTTGACGCTCCAGATCTAGTAACCGACGACGCGTCCATCTGTATTTCCTCGCTCTCTGCTTTCGGCAACATGGGATGTGAGCAACGGCGTGACGCGTCCCTACGAGAGCTAATCGACCGCCTGAACACAGGCTGTACAGACAGTTCGCTTCGCATGTTCGTTGTCATAGACGGCATTTTATACCGCCGCAACATGCACCATGTGGGAAACGAACTACTACTCGTAATACCCACTCATTTGCACTCGACCGTACTTCAGCAACTACATGATGTACCAACGGCTGGCCACCTTGGTGTTGCCAGAACGTACGACCGTGTCCGCCGACGCTTTTTCTGGCCCGGCCTCTACCGTTCTGTACAACGTTATGTTAGGTCTTGTGAGTCGTGCCAACGCCGCAAAAGGCCAGCGGTACACCCCGCCGGGCTCCTTCAACCGATCGACGTACCTGCCGAGCCTTTCTATCGTGTCGGCCTCGACCTGCTGGGCCCTTTCCCTCTTTCTACCGACGGTAACAGGTGGGTCGCCGTCGCCATAGATTACTCGACCCGTTTCGCAATTACGAGACCTCTTCCAAGCAGCTGCGCTACAGATGTCGCCGACTTTTTGATTCAAGACGTCATCTTACATCATGGCGCTCCTCGTCAACTGGTCACCGATCGCGGTCGCTACTTTTTATCTAAGGTAATCGACGATCTACTTCGTTCTTGTGCAACCAAGCACAAGCTTACGACGGCCTACCATCCTCAAACGAACGGCCTCACAGAACGTCTGAATCGCACGCTCACTGACATGCTCGCCATGTACGTGTCGACGGATCATCGTGACTGGGACATTGCGCTACCCTTTGTCACTTTCGCTTACAATAGCTCACGCCACGACACTGCTGGATATTCTCCCTTTTACCTTTTGTATGGAAGAGACCCGACATTGCCGTTCGACACGCTTGTACCCAACCCTGCCAACCTGTCCACAGCATATGCTCGCCGCGCTATTAGCACCGCAGAGAAAGCCCGTCAGATTGCCCATCAGCGCCTTTCGGACTCGCAGCTCCGTCAGAAACGTAGCTATGACAGCCACCATCGGGACGTCCACTTTAGTCCAGGTGACCTCGTTCTTCTGTGGACTCCGTCGCGGCATGTTGGTCTGGCTGAAAAGCTTCTATCCAAGTATTCCGGACCTTATCGTGTGCTACGGCAGGTAACTGATGTTACCTATGAAATAGCACCTCTAAACCCTTCGATACCTTCCACATCTTCCGACATCGTCCACGTCGCTCGCCTCAAGCCGTACATCTCGTCCAACACCTGCTAACAAGCGCCGGGTCGGCGCTTTTCGCCGCCGGAGGTCGATGTTGCGGGTTCGCGGCTATGCAGCTATGCGGGCGGTGCGAAGAAGAAGACGACGACGTTGGTGGGCTGTTCGAAAATACACAACGGCTGCCATCTTGACTGCTGGAGTACTTTTCTACTCTAAAGTAGTAAATACATTCGCAACAATATATATAACCAAAGCATGTAGGATAGAATGCTAGTCCGGTTTCCCTATAATTACAGACTTCCTTACAAACACACTAGATGAATCTCTGGCGCTAGTGTATATGGGATCTAAGTGTACTGTGCGGACGAAAACATGGACGGGCAAAAGACAAGGACAAGGAGTCTGTGCTTGTTCTTGTCTTTTTTCCGTCCGTGTTTTCTGCCGCGTAGTACACTTAGATCATGTATCACCAACTGGCCCAATCGTCTACTTTGTATATGGGAACTGCAACACACGGAGCTTGACCCAGCATGTGAAACCTGTCTAATCTTCGTTGTTTCGGCTTCGTTTGGCTCCGTGTGTCTTGAATCTGCGTTGGCACAAAACGAAGCTCACCAAATGTTTAGCAGTAACGCTTTACCATCTTGCGCCACCTTTACCACCTCAGGCTCGTGGATTCAAATCGGGTGACAAAGCTAACAACGCAGTTCGTTCTTCTATTCGAAAAGAAAACCAAAACAAGGCAATAAACAACACCACAAGTTCGTTCTGAGCTCGTAAGCACAAAGACCACTCACATTTGTGTATTGCCCATCGTTTACACAGTTGCTGAACAATCGCAACGCTGGAACACAGCTAATTTTAGAAACCTCTATGGTGCCCACCACGCGCGAAGCAAATGACACGAGGGGAATAAGGACTGCAGAATAAACAATCGATTATAGAAAAAGTTTCAAAGCAAGAGCCAAAGTCTAGTTGCAATACTTGCGACCGTAACTACAACCATGCACCCGTCTTTTGCACCAGTGTCGTTCAAATGTTAAATAGGAGTTTCCGCTGTCGGGTCTAGGAGTCTTAATCAGCACAATAGATGAATACAGACGGAACAGATGCATGCAGGGAACGAACACGCGTATTTTTCTCTTTCTTCATCTTTTTGTGCTGAATAACTTTGCAAGATAAGGCACCAATTTGCACAAACTAAAGAACTTGATATTCTAGTCTCACTGTAAGTAGCGGTAAACTTGCGCAACTTACAGCAATGGGACCTGTGTGGAAGAAGTTATAAAATAGAGGCCGCAGTGTTTGTTTTTCTAATGTGCGAGAAAATCGATACGTGCTCTGTTCACTGCGCCTGACCGTACTGAAAGATTAAAGGGAAACATATTTAAGTAGGTGAACCAAGATGGACGAGGACAATGTGAATAGTTGGGCGCATGAATAGAGAGCTTTAGAATATCGTACACAAACCCTTGGCGGGCGTAGCGTTAGCACTCGTCACTCAACGGGAGCCCGCAACAGGTTTGCGTACGACGCATGCGCAGCGCAAACGCAAAGCTTTGCGTTGTTTTGTTCTCAAACTCTCTATTAACCTAATTTAGAACAGCGACTTGTGCCACGCACTTTTCTGCATCTGCGAATGTGCGAGTGTGAAAAAAGTAGAGTAAAGTGAAATATAAAATAATATATTTTATCGATATGGTAGTTTCTCAGTCAATCAATCAATCAATCAATCAATCAATCAATCAATCAATGCTTATTTAGCTTTCATTTTCCCCGGAAGCACACTTCTGGCATTCTCCCACAGAGTGCGGCTGCTTACGTATGTGCCAACAAGCCCACGGCCGCTTCCTCGTGGGCGGGTGCATACATATGTTTATGAACTCGCGCACGCCTACCTTCGCACGGGTTAAGTGAGAGCCCAAGGTCACCGAGTTAGCGAAACTCCGCGCGATAACTTTGTTTCCGCGTGCGACAGCTGGAGCTGACGGGCGTGTAAGAGGCTAGACCAGAAAAAAAGCCCTCCCAGTAGAGCAGAGATACTGCAATATATCGGCCGCAGCACACCCTCCACTTTACCATGACGCAACCGAGCCTTCAGCCGCAGCGTGACCACGAATCGATCGATTTCTCGTTATCCATGCAGGAAAACCAAGCAAGCATCGAACAATGAACGGTTTAGAGAAACAAGCGCTTTAACTAATTACACCCGCTCCTGCTACCGCCCGTTCTGTGGAGCAACATGGCTCCTCGCCGCCCAGCTTTCCACTAAATATATTGTTAGACAAGCCATGCTACGCACGCCACGAACAGAACCCAGTGTAGAGAATGGGTTGCCCACTTCCCGCTGCTCTTGTCGACACGAAAAAAAAAATTGTGAGAGCCTCTATGAAGCGAACACGCGAGGGATGGCCGCGGAACAGCTGTTGGACGGTAATTGTTCTTGGAGTTGTTTGTCATTGCCACTAGCCTAATCAAGTTTACTGCCAGGCAAGAGCTATGCCGAGGAATATCTAATTAGCCCCATAAAATATAGGTCATCTCAGACTCCGCTCTTTGCAACACGTTTTCTTTTCTGCTTACTTCAGGCTAGCTTCCCTAGACTGCCAATGGGCTGGTAGATATTCCGTTGTTAAAGTTGAGCGTTGGTAATTTGTTGTAGGCAAGATGCGTCCCATCAAACTCCCAGTACTACCATTATTTCTAAAAAAGAATCGTGTTTAATTTTTAATAAATGTCACTAAATACTGAACATATTTCTCACATCACGAGCCTTGTCAGCCAATAGTGAACAATAATAATAACTATAGGGGCGCAATTTCAACCAGTTACAATTCTTAAAGGCGAAATTTCCAAACAGTAGTCTTTAAAGATTCACAGCGCTTTTCCACGCTTTTACTTGCATCCTTCAATGTATTTTCAATTTTATCGGACTAACACTGGCAGAAGAAATTACACTAAAGACTCGGGCATTGGCGGCTAGCCATGGCTACCTAAAATGAAGCCACCTACCTCTGGACGAAGAGAACGCGCGCCTGATCGAAAATAAAATTCAGTTCTCTCTCTCGCGTTCGTTATGTGCTGTCGTGAGTCTCGGTCGTTGGCGACACGAAGAGCATAGCCGCGCTGCGTTTCCACTTCCCGAAGCACCAGAGCCTTTCTCTCGGAACGAGCGTCAAGCGGCGGGAAGCAACAAAAGGATAAGAATGTGGCAACTTGTACGGTCCGTGAGCTAACGTCCCTAGAGGAATTTCCTCCACCACGGCTGATTTGGGGAGGCGGCATGGCCGACCAACCTCAGAGGTTGTGACTTAGCGATTAGGTCCTTAAAACTTGGCTGCCCTATCAGAGAAATACGGCAGCAAGAACTCATCCGCCAACTTGCCCACATGACGAATATCCCTCTCTTCAATTAAATTGACAGGAGAATCATTGCGTCAGCGAGTGCAACGACCCATTGACGACCGTTTGTTCTTGGCTGACGCCATGGTGGGTAGTGACTGCTTTTAGAATCAAAAAGGAGGAGCCCGACTGGGCTTAAAACGACGCTGCAAAGTGCAGGAACGCGCTCTGGACCTTGGTTTACCGGTTCATTCATCAGGACCATGGTTCGCGGAACTCGAACCTACTGTTGTTGCAAATTGCTTAAAAATGCCAGTAAATCTGTTTTTTATTTGTTTCCCCAACTTGTCGCCATTGTTTCTTCCAGGCGGAGTTGCTCCACGCTACGGCAGGAGTCAGGATCTGACGAAACTCTGACGTCTCGGCAACCCACGTCAGCGGCGACGCCTCGAATAGACCCCGGTCCCGCTCCGACACAGTCAGTATAGTGCTTTTTTCATTGTTTGTTGCTGCTTCGCTGCTTTCATTTGCTGCTGAATATATATATATATATATATATATATATATATATATATATATATATATATATATATATATATATATATATGAATAATAGATTCAAATCCCACAACTTAGTAATTCTAGTTGGTGAAGCGTCGGACGCGTTATTCAAAAGTCGCCGATTCGGGTTCACTTCCTTCACATTCACACCCTAATTACTACAAATAACATCCCCTATACTTTCCATGTCTTTCTTGTCGGTTAGCGGCTCTAGCTAAAGTTGTCTCTCTAGCAAAGAAAGAAAGAGGCCCTTAAAGTTCGCTGTCTTTTCTTCAACCATGTAAACAGGGACGTCGGTGGGAACAGGAGTCATTTGTACGCTTCGAAACGCAAGTTCTTTTACTAACGAAACGAGCACCGTAATTAAGATCAACGTTTTAAAATCGTGTACCCCCCCTCCCCGCCATTGTGGTGTAGCCAACCGAGCCAGAGCTTGTTTAACTTCCCCGCCTTTCCTCTTCAGTTCTACTTCTCTGTCAACATCACGAGGCACCTAGTACATATATGTAATGTCTGATTATGCGTGAAAGCATGTATATATGGAAATAAATCGCTCAGAACATGCACCTGACTAAAGACATACGACCACAGGCGTGCGCAAGGGGAGGGGGGGGGGTCTTTGCAGTGCCCCTTCCCCATTAAGTCAATGTATCAGGCCGATTTCACACCCACCTCTCTCAGGTGACCAGGAATAGTGCCTCCCGCCACTGCACCCTAAGTGCGAACGCCTCTGCATATGACCAACACTATGGCTATTACAAAGGTAAAGTGGTAATATGGATGACACTATAGAACAGACGCAGTAAGTTTATTAGACAGTGCTGACGGATCAGCGAAATAACTGAGATGGAGCTAACAAATATAACAAAAGCAATTTTAGCACGGTAGACAATGAATGAAAACAAAAATACTTTAGAAGTTAAATTGCACATAATCTCGTACATGTGCTACTATACCACAAGAAAAGAACAAGGAACCCCAGAAGGGCTCAGCGTTCTTCTGACCGCGCTGAGTAATTGTCTGCCGCTAGGAACGCTATTTAGAGGCCTTCTAGCAACTAGCGGATTTCCGGAAGGCACGTTTCTGTCTTAATCGTGCTGTCTTTGTCGAGAGAAGCGGAACTTCGAAGCTGCTAGGACCAACGCCCGCACAAAAGTAGCTGTGTAAAAGTACAGGCGAATAGCAAACAGAAAAATGGAGAAACAGTGCGAAGCAGACGGCAAAATCAAGTTTCGCAACGTCGCGGACCTTTATCAGCAGTAACCTTATACCCAGACATCCCACTGTGCGAAAAAATCTTCTCCGCTACGGGGGACAAGATTTCTATGCCTGGATGCACGACGGCGCTTATCTCTGTATACAGAGCGATATCTTGGTTCTTGCAACTTCTGCAAGTCGTTTTTTTTTTTGCACTAGTTCGTTACGCACATACGGAAGCTTTATACCTGCACACGCAGTGCGAGAGACGCACATTTAAGTCGGGAGGAGAAGATGGACCGGTCGTTCCAGACGATTGCCCGCCACGGCCAGGCGACGTAGAGTCGCGGTAATTCTCCGCGTAGGGTCATAACGTACTCGCCTTCTGGAATTTTTTTTTCTTTGCGTCTTGGGAGACATCAGGCAGTAGATGTGTACAGCGAAAGAACCAGGCGCGAGCGAAGTAGAGGAGAGATGGTGCCCGCCTTCGCGGCCTATAGGCATTTGTCTTCCTTCCAGGTGCGTTGGTCTGGTTGTAGCTTAACTAGACTCTCATTCGCTGAACCAGGGCAAACTTAGACCCTGTGTCGCAAGCGCAGTTTTTGCTGTTACGAAAACATTGTCTCCTAATGTTGTAGATAAAGGTCTATGGCCAGTGTTAAGTTGTTCTACTTTCGTATTCATGTAGTATCTTTGACATGAGGAAATGTAAGAGAAGTAGAAAAGAGAGAATGGAAAATAATAGGCATGTACGGAAGTTCACCAGACAGCACCTCGTTTGCTACCCTACATAGGGCAGATAGGCAAGATGAGAGGAAGAAAATAAGTTAAAGGCAGGGAGATCGAGCACGGTAAGTATGGTTGACTTCCTGACATTGGGGCGAAGTGAATATGTACAAAACATTTTGAACAAAAAAAAAAAGAAGACCATTGCAATATCGCACATGCTGCCGGTTCAAACGTATTGGTTTATTATTACTTTTTATTCTTTATGCAAGTGAGTTATTTCAAGAACTGTCTATTTCTAAGATATTCATATTATAAACAAGTAGGCCTATGCGTCTAAAACAAGCTACCTCCCATTTACTGACGGATCTCCCGCTGTGGGTGGCGCCAAATTACTGCAGAACAACCAACCAACCAATCACACGCCCTCAAGCAATATGGTAAAATATTACACCACTTGTCTTTCTTTTTTTTGAATAATTTTGAATTGTTCTCAACTAGCCATGGTGTGGTTTACCGAGTACCAATCACTATATTCATATAGGGTTGTGACAACCAGATTATTAGCATCCCTATGTGGCAATCGCAACAGATTTTGAGCTCTTGTCAGCAATGCTCCCAAAGCCCATTCGGAGCATACGCAAGCGAGGAGATGTTGTCGTATCAGTGTCATGCCCTGATACCATACGTGATCAAGTTGAGGATAAGCTTTAGCAGTAACAAAGAGCTTTGGCTGTTACAGCTTGCTTTCAGAAGGTATATCTGCCATGTAGCCGCGGGTTAAGTGTATCCCTCGTGGATGTTGAAGTACAGCTGTGCGTTTGATGAGAGAATAGTGTGAAGGAAGACTATCAGGTGGAGGAGGACAAGAACAACAAGAGAGAAGGCAGGGAGGTTAACCAGGCACATTCGCGGTTTGCTACCCTGCGCTAGGGAATGGGTAGGGGAGTATAAAAATGAGAGAGAGAGGAAAGAGGGGAGAAAGAGACAAAAAAGAGATTGTCAGTCATGCTAAATTTAACAAGGATCTGTATTTATGAGTGATGGAGAAAAAGGAATGACTTGATAAATAAACAAGTAAATAAATCAGTAAATAAATAAATAAATAAATAAATAAATAAATAAATAAATAAATGATCTTGTGAGGATCCGACGCTGCTATGCCTCGGTCCTCTACGATGTAATGTAGCGGGAGAATGAATGAATGAATGAATGAATCTTATATCAAATACTAATTAAATCTTGTTATAACGCATATTCAACAGGTACAGCAGCGCTAAAGGTCCGATATTTAGTAACAATCTTAAAGAAAGCTGTTTACCTAAGACCAAGTAATCAGCATTGCAATGACGAGCAACAGCCTTGATATCCCCGCTAAACAACGAAAAGCCACAACGGAGTCCTTGATGCTACAACAGTCATGGAGGACGACGATCATCAAGTATATTGACCTAATCTGTTAGAGGACGTCCTGCCCGTGCGTTTTTGTATCTGCGGTCTCGAAGGCATTGTTTTTAATGGGCACGAGCCGGATCTTCCACCCCTGCGTTGGATCGGTTCGTCGTACTGGCAACACGCCGGTGACCTTGGGAGCGCCTGCACATGTTGCTGATGGCCGTGTTATCGCTCGCTGCCGACTGCCACACGACAACAGCGCTGCTAATGACACCGATGCTTGATTTATGCCCCAGTAATAGACCAAATGGCACTGCTACATCTTCCAAACCACTCAGATAATATATATATATATATATATATATATATATATATATATATATATATATATAGCCACTGTTTTTATATATTGTTTTTTTGTATATTCGTGCTTGGCATGCCTCCAGTACAGGTACCGAAATAACACCTCGCTTTCACTGCCGTGCTCACCGATGCTATCTACCAGTTTCGTCGTGTAACGTTTCACGCTGAACAACGGAGCTTGATGTAGGAAGTTGGATGCAGGTGCTGCATTTCACAAATCGTCTTAGCTTCTACGCCGACATCCGACGTCACAACACAGAGAGAGGTCGAGCAATCAGGGGCACGGATCTCAGATTCGCCTTCCCGGGAACGCGCGCTGGTGCCGTTTCTGGTGGTGCTAGGCACGCCTTCATTGAAGGAACCAAAAGAACCTATGGCTCCCATAACCATGCTCACCGACAACGTAGAGCCGCTTCCGCAGCCTCGAGAGCCGTCTCTAGAGGTGTCAAGGGCACCTGATCACGTTCCACTGAGCTAGACAGTTAGACCGCGCAAGCGCATAGAAGTTTTCAATTCGCTAAAACCACTGCCTTATGAGCGCTCTACGATTAAGGTGGATAATGTTGCTACATAAAAGAAGCGTTCTCCACATTCCCAATGCAGAGAATGGTTGAATTTTCTGAAAAAGCTCCTGATATTCCTTCTACAATACGGTGACAACAATGCGGGCGTGAGTGAATTGCAGAAAGTGGAAAGGAAGCCCCGATAGGTAACGAAGACAGTGAAAGTTTCTCGCTTGCTCCACAGGTACTCTCTCACGTGCATGCCACATTCGTTATTGCCTCCACGACACAGCCGAAGCCGACCACCAGATAGATGCATGTTTCGCAGCCCTTCAAGTCAAGTTGCTGCGTGGCAGCGGCAAGCAACGGCCAAGGCCGCCCTCGTGAGTCACTTGAGGAGTTCCCAGTGACAAACAAGGACACGCACACATGCGAGCATAACTGAATATCCAGGAAATGTGTATTTTCCACGTGACTTCGCAGCTTCGCCGAGAGCCATGTAGACGGAACGACGCGACGACGCTCGGGCATGGGGGCGCTCTCTCTCTCTCTCTCTCTCTCTCTCTCTCTCTCTCTCTCTCTCTCTCTCTCTCTCTATATATATATATATATATATATATATATATATATATATATATATATATATATATGGTAATAAACTAGTGAGTCATGCAAAGCTCGGCAGTCACATCGTCAGCGCTGAGCACGAACGAGAGGCTCGTACAGGACGTTGTCGCTGTTCTCGCTCACTAGGCCTACGCTACTGTGCTAGGGTGTATTTTGAAATAACAGTTATACTTGTCAGGCTGTCTCAGTTCTTTATTACCATTGGTGGAGGTGGTGAGTGTCGAGAGACCCGGGCAGGACGTGCCCGAGCCTCTCTGTATGTTTCTCTGCATTCTTTTTTGTCATGCAAGAAACCCCGCCATGTTCTCGTTTGGCTCCGCACGTGCTTAAGCACACTCCCCACGTCATTCCATACCCACTTTTCTTTCAACCCTTAATTTTATTGCCCATGCATAGGCTAGTGGACAGGAAAAAGCGCAATTGATGATCTGGCATTTCTTTCCACCTCTCCCTCCACAAAACGCCAAAAGTGACAGGGGAAATTCATGTACCCTCTCATTTTTTTTCTTTGCTAAATAACCCGGTATACCTACCACTATGCGGAGCGCAGCATAAAAATATCGCCATTAGGTTGTTTTGCAAAGGCGCATTCGCGCCATTGAGCCCTATCTAAGGAAGAGATTGCGTTGTTTTAGACAACGAGGTTTTTTGTCTAAAATTACGTTGTTAGGGTCAAGACGTTAGATGCCTCATGAAGCGCGAAAATCGGACGTCACTGTTGGTGATATAGTGATATAAAACTTATCGTCATTTGATAACATCGCTATAAGACGTCATCAAAGCTTCATAGACAGCCATAATTTTGGGGCAACACTGCGACGTCGTCACTTGGAGAGATGTAGGTTGATATCGAATTGAAACTACGTTATGTGCACAAAGCTATCGTGAAGTTTTTTTTTTAACTATTTAGTGGGGGGTGGGGGCGGGGTGTTGCTCAAATGGATACAATCGACTTATAAGAAGGCGAACAAGGTGGCTTATGCCTTCGAATAATCTTCAGCGAACACTTGAGGGACTGTATATAGAGCTTCGAACGCCGCCTGTGAAACTACCGTCCTTTCGCTTTGTCCTCATGTGATTGCCAAACTTAGTTCATCACTCCTCGAAGGTAGAAACAAAAAGTCCGTTTGTTAATGCAGCAACGACAAATACTGACGAAACACCAAATGAGTTATCCGTGCCGAGAAGAAGAATTTTCGCCTTTAGACCAGACCTGAGCGCATACCTAAGTCTCCTCCAGAGCACCCGAGCGCTTCTGCACTCGAGAACACGGAACGTATTTGCTTTGCGAACAGGCGGTCTCTACCATCCCTTAGTTCGAGTCCAATAAAACTTCACCCGTGTTATTCGTTTTATTTTTTGACCACGGGTGGTTGATAAGGCGAACAATCTACTTTCAACCATTCAAATTTTACCATCAGCGCCCGAGAAAACTGGGAAAGGCCATAGCGATATCGTAAAGGGCAACAGCAAGAACATCACAGCTCTGGGTTTCGACACCGCTCACATGACCAAAACGGAGGAGGAGGAGGACAGAGACGAGTAATAGGAGACCTAGGGCTGCAACCTACCGGCCACCCGAGTGTAGCGAGCCGAGTCACAACCGCTGCCCGCGACACAATACGTGTCAGCGTAAGGAGCAGCCGAACTGATATCAGAGAAGGACGTTGCGAGGCGGCGGAGAAAGCGGTTTCCGAGGCCTCGGGGGGAATGCGCCCGTCGGGAAAGGCGCGCCATCATCTTTCTCTGTCTTCCTTCAACGCGCTTCGCCGGAGACGCTCTCAAGCATCGTGGATGTGAACGCTGACGCGGATCGGAAGTACGGCTGTTAAGCGCGTTCGCTCATCCTCGGATGTGGTGCTTCTTCGAGAAAATCGCTGTAAACGCGGCACCCACTCATGACCGCCTCTCGATGTACGAACTGTTAGTTATATACCTGGGGGGGGGGGCGGTGCTGTGATCTAAGAGTACTACGCGGTAGAAAACACGGACAGGAAAAAGACAAGGACAAGCGGAGTCAAAGAGTACTACACCGTAGAAAACACGGACTGGAAAAAGACAAGGACAAGCGCATGACAAGAGTACTATCGCGTAGTACTCTTAGATCATGTATCACCAACTGGCCCAATCGTCCACCTTGATTAGCTGTGATAAAGTAACGGAACGTTTACTGCACATCGGCACACAATGTATCGAGAAGAAACGGGCGCCAGGGAATTGCGTTAGAGAAATACTATGCATCTGGTCACCGTCAAGACGAAGTATTGATCACCGTCAAGACGAAGTATGGTCACCGTCAAGACGAACCCTTGACGCACGTATGGGTCTCTATGCTTAATAGGAAGTTATTGCTAGGTGAATCATTGATTATTTGAAATCTTGATATTAGTGCTTTAAGCGCGAACGCATGAAACGCGACGTTACAAGTGCTTTCAAACAGACCTTGTCCCGTTACCTCATACGAGTTCGTCGATTTTAGAGAGAGAGAGAGAGATAAAGATGCAAGAAAAGGCAGGTAGGTTAACCAGACGCACATCCGGTTTGCTACCCTGCACTGGGGAAGGGATGAAAGGGAGAAAAGAGGTTTTAGAGTTCAAATGCAGATTAAGAGAAGTTTTTTTGTTGGGCGTGCTGACGCTTAGGGATAATGTATTAAAAATGGCAGCATATCCACGGAGTGAATGATGGAGAGTGGGGCGAAGCATTCGTCCGTCCATGCGTCCGTCTGTGTGACTGTCCATGCATCTGTTTGTGCGCCCGTCCCTGCGTTCTTTCGATCATCCGCCCCTGCGTCCGTTCATGCGTCCATCCATGCATCTATTTGTGTGTCCGTTCGTTCATCTATTCAACACTAAAAGTCCCACCATCTCGCATCTTTTTATCATATATTCCCCATATAGAAGCACCGCCATCCAGCGGACATTCCAAGGACTAAACGAGAGGTGGCACACGCACACTTTCTTACGGCCTGCGCTTTGGGTCCACTTCCCACCTTCAACCACCTCGAGTTCATGGTATATTTTAGTTCACTGTATTCATGGCACTGCGACCAAACGCTCACTAAACCTTTTGAAAACCAAGGAGGTTACGCCCAGCGAGTATAACGTAGCAACCTTTCCCTATCAGATAGGGCTCAATTTACATGCCAATGGCTGCTGATGATAAATGAGAGACAGGAGAATTCGGCTTTTACTTTCTTACGGCTTGCGCTTCGTATCTACTTCTCATTTTTAACCACCTTGAGTTCATTCATGGTATATACAAGTTCATTGTATTCATGGCACTGCGGCTCAACGCTCGCTAAACCTTTCTAAAGCTAAGGAGGGTACACCCAGCGTGTATAATGTAGCATCCCTTTCTTGTCCGATGGTGCTCAATGTACATGCCAATGGATGCTAATGGAGATCGCAGCGTGCGCGTTGACTAAAAGCCGAATGCTCATGTCTCTCATTCCCCATTAGCAGCCATTGGCATGTAGATTGAGAACTATTTTTTATTGTTAAACAACGCACAGAAGAAATCTCTTACTAGCACCACCTTGGAGGTCAAGTGTTATACCTATTTCGGGTATGTGCCACTGGTGGTTACATACGAGGGACGCCCAAGCCACGCCATAAGGAGCTTCGCCCCTAAAAACGCACGTACACCCACGCACGCACGCACGCACACACACACACAAGTTAGATGGGCCGATGAGATAAAAGTTCGCAAGTATAACGTGGGAGGAGAAAGCACAGGACCGGGTTTCTTGACGGATCATGACCCGCAGGTCATGGGATCGAATACCGGCTGCGGTGGCTGCATTTTCGATGGAGGCGAAAATGCTGTAGGCCCGTGTGCTCAGATTCGGGTGCACGTAAAAGAACCCCAGGGGGTCAAAGTTTTGGAGTCCAGCGGATCATGAGAGAGGCCTTTCCTCGGCAGGGGGCGTAGGCAGGCTGCTGCTTACGATGATAGCATGTGATGAAGTCACGATAGGATTTAAAGTTATTTGGGCGAAAGACTTATGTCCTTGATGAAACACGCAAATTGACCACCGGCGTATCGCCACAGCGACGTCAACGAGAGTGATGTAGAAAGTAATCGCGTCATCATATGACTTCATCTTGACGTCATACAACGTTACGCCTTTGATGACACAATCAAATTGCACCTTGCTTGGTCAGTAGTGGGCAGATCACGGAAACAGTGGAAAACCAGGCGAAGTGGAACAAGCGTGCGATGCCTCGGATTCTGAAGGATAAGCGTTTTCGGAGGGGGGCAGGGGAAGGTGAATACAACGGCTGAGAAGATAAAGAAAATAAGGTGAATACAACGGCTGAGAAAATAAAGATAAAGCCTTCAAGTAGTCTTAGGCGAATGCCTAACAGAACCTGTGTGCTTTTTTTTTCTAACACAGAAGTATTTTGTGCAGGGGTCCACCAAGACCTCAGTATTTCCGTCACCGAAAAGACGCCGAAAAACTACAGATAACCATAAGACAAAAAAGAAAATCCGTCAACGGGCGTCGAAGCTACAACCTCATGGCTTTGTGACGTCATGATGTTGTCACAATACTTGATAATCTGTGACGCCATGATGACGTCATATGTGTGAAGACATCACATGACGATTTCTTGCATCCCTCGTCTTCACAACGGTCAGTCTGTGTTTCGTGAGACACCTACGTCTTCCCCCTTAATATCTTTAGATGCACGTTTCATTTCTCTGCACGACGCGACGGAGCCTCCCCGGCTGTTCCGAAATCTTGGCCGCACAACGCTCGTTTGAAGGGGGGGACGGACGCTTTTTTCTAAGAGGTCGCGAAGAAGAAGCTGCCCGATGCCGATGACGATGCAATCGATTTTGTGCCTCAGGCAGAGAGCACGGAGAGAAGCGGCAGTGGTGCACGCGTGTAGTCCTGCCCGCGAGGGAGCGGTGGCGGCTGGGAAGGGCACGCGAATATTTCATTACGCCTCGCTCCACAGTCCGCGCCATGCCCCTCCATCCCGCTCTCTCGTACTCTGTCGGTCCGCGCCTCCTCGACATCGGGGACCGGGGTGACCAGTTTCACTTGCTATAAGAGGATTTTGGGCACGTAGTTTGACCAAGAACGGTTTGCCGAATCACCCGCTCGGCCCTCCTAGTCCCTTCTGCCCTCAAACCCATTTTTCCTCATCTTTTCAACTAAATAACGGCTTGACTGTTCTTTCTCCCATCCAAGTGAGAACCTGGATTTGTGTGAGAAAAAAAAGAGATGGATAAAATACAATTTTATCATTCATCAGGATTCTTCTTCTTTAGTGCAAACGTTGGCGTCATCTTCATTTCAGGTTTCGATGGCGCACTCATTACGACCAAAAATTATTCACCAGCAACGAAACTAATAAAAAACAAGAAGGAATTGTTTTACAGTGGTGCAAGTTTTTTTTTTTTTACGAATACACCATCAACCCTATTTTTCATTGCCCTTTCGTGTAACTCATTCTAGACTTGGTACATTGGCGGCTGAGGTGTGGCACTAATCAGGCTGATGAAGAGTTAAATTCTCGTTCACGATGCATCATATTTTGCCTCACGGGGAGGGGCAAAATATGTATTGATATCTCAATAAAACACAGTAGCACTTTTAATTGGATACGCGTTGTTCATATAGTGAAAATAAATCCTAATTTCCCCGCTACGACATGCCTTGTATAGTGCTGTAATTAAATCGCGTAAAGAACCATAATTCAAGTTTATTGTCACGTGCGTCATCGAACAAGCATGCCGCCGTAACCCACATATTCTTTACTGTATTTGTCTTCATCAGATAAGGAACCCAATTGATAATATACTTAAAACAAGAGAAAATACTCTTCCAAAATTACGTTTTATTTTTCCTTCAAGTTCGGTTACCTCCAACTGGGCAGATAATTAGCCAATAGCTACCTTCGATGTTGTCACGTGATCGTGACGTTGAGGAAAGCAGCAGTCGGAGTGCTTAAAACGAAGCTCTTTATTTGGTAGAATTGTGCTCGGAAAACGAAAAATTAAAGTACACGCAATTCAAACTTTTTCACTGAGAGTGGCGAGAACAGCTTCGACCATGCCAAGTGGTAAACCGCATCTGCATTTACACATGTGCCATTGAAGATTACAATGGTATCACTGGTGGTCGCGTAAGTTCCACAATAATCTCTGGTGTTTGCGTTGCTCGCATGATCTTTTCGGAAGGCCGTAAGTTAATCCGAAAAGTTTACAGCCATTCGGCTCTTTTTGCGCAAGGCAGTAGCACATGCAATAAGCTGGTAATATATGAAATAATAATAAAACGATCGCGTGAAGCAGAACTGTTATTATATTACAGCATTCCTTCCGGGGAAGACACGTCGTTCGTGAGTTGGCAGCCATTCATCTCATCCAACCGGGTTCTTTCAATAAAAAGCGGTTTTCTGCGGTACACAATACAAGAAGGATTGAATATACCATAACCTAAGCTTTCAGAATTCACCATCTATGATCCATCGAAAGAAGTAAGCTTTCATGCTACTCTTGTAAACATAAAATGTACAGACTTTGTATAGCCAAAACAATTGATTGATTGATTGATTGATTGATATGTGGGGTTTAACGTCCCAAAACCACCATATGATTATGAGAGACGCCGTAGTGGAGGGCTCCGGAAATTTCGACCACCTGGGGTTCTTTAACGTGCACCCAAATCTGAGCACACGGGCCTACCTTTCCGCCTCCATCGGAAATGCAGCCGCCGCAGCCGGGATTCGAACCCGCGACCTGCGGGTCAGCAGCCGAGTACCTTAGCCACTAGACCACCACGGCGGGGCTATAGCCAAAACAAAATTGAAACAGTAAGCGAAAGCAAACTCAAAGAAGTTCCTTAAATGTTAGGGTACACCGTTGAGCGTGTTCGTCGTACACGCCCAACTGCAAATGCTCAAAATATGTAAACAACAATTCATAAGCAACTGCCCGTAGTTAGAGAGAGAGATAAAGATGCAAGAAAAGGCAGGGAGGTTAACCAGACGCACATCCGGTTTGCTACCCTGCACTGTGCAAAAGGGATGAAGGGGAGAAAAGAGGTTGCAGAGAGATAAGAAGGTACGCACAATCACGAGCACACTCGGGGGAGCACACAAAGTCTACGGGTGGTCGCTCAGGTTTGTTGTCTTCAAGCAAAGTAGGAGTGCTTTAGTCGCTTTCTGCGCAATTTGAGGCAGACGCCCAAGGTCCTAGAATCTTTTGCACACAGAATGGTATAGAGTCCAGTTGGTTCAATACCATCCGGAGCTGGCATCGCTGCGTGTCGTAGCAAGTGCAGCTGCACAGGACGTGTTCGATGGTCTCTTCAGCTCCGCAGGAGTCGCATGTAAAGGTGTCTGCCATACCAATGCGAAAGGAGTACTCCTTTGTGAATGCAACTGCCCATAGTTAGTATTATCAGAAAGTACTGGCCCATTGACGAATGTGGCGCCTGTCTACGCCAGAATCATGGGCCTCACTTCTCTCACTAGTTGACGTAGATCGCCGGACAAGACGAAATAAAAACTGACCGGTGGAAGCAGGCGGCGTCGTATTCTCATAGAATAACAAGAACGCCGGAAAACCGGCGCACGTCAGTCGGAAAAACGGCTGCGGGCGACGTGGCTGCATTATTCAGCGATCTCAATCATCTCTACAGCCAACACAGCCGCACTTTCACGCAGACGCAAGCGTGGAGCCAAGAGCCGGATGAAAGCACCATGCAGCGCGCTAGACCATACGAATCGTGATTCATGGCAATCAACACCAGAGACTGTACGAGCACCAGCTGCCTGATGCTATTTCTTCCGCGTGTACTCAACGAACGCCCCACCGCTTAAACACACACACACACACACACACACACACACACACACACACACACACACACACACACACGCGCGCGCGCACGCACGCACGCACGCACGCACACACACACACGCACACACACCTCTCTCTTTGTATTTCACTCTCTCAATGTCATTGCTTTCTATTTGTCTAGCAACCCTAGGAAAGCATACATTTCGGACCAAATTTCTTTTTATGTGTACTTCCTTTATCATTTGGCGCATTACCATCCTTGCACTCCTTTTTCTTCACACGCTTTATGGCATCTTCTTCACTTTTTATTGTTTACAGCTTGCTGCTTTCCTGATTTCGTGCTCGGCGTCACACGCAAGTTCAACCTGAATCCCTCCAAATGTCATCGCATTTGGCTCAGATGTTCAGAACGTACCCTGCGCGCGTTCGATTCGAGACGTATTGCGGCAATGCATGGCACGCCATTCGCTGCTGCCGGCGTTGCCAGCCGGCGAGCACGCCCCAGGCGCGTATTTCAGAGCCCAGTGCTGACAGTTCTCGTCGAGTCCAGCTTCCTGAAGTAAACGACAATGGAGAGCTTTGTTGTACAGCAGTGCGCGCACGTCGAACGTGCCGCTCATACAGCGTATATGAAAGCTATCGACAAGAAAGAAAGAGCTTGCAAGACACAAGGCTTTGAACATCCACTCAGTTTCCAATTCAAATTGCGACCAATTTGGTTATAATTTTGAAGTGTGGAAAGACGTTCTTTTGTATTATCTGGACTCTGTGTGCACAAGCACGGTCTCTTGTACGTTTGCACAGTATTCTTTTATGCTTTGGTTATTCAACAGGAATTTTGCGCTATGAGCAGATTCGGATCACTTTATTGTCATGTACAAACACTGCTGTACCACTGAAGAAACAGCATGCATGGAACGCAAATACAAAATTTGAGGCTGTGTTTCCTTCTAAAAAAAAAATACGAGCCCGTAAACTTTACGCGACTTCTCTCCTGCTAAATATATACACGGATAAGTAAGCAAACGCAACACACCCGTGAATAATTAGAAATAAAAACTGTCCTTGCGTTGACTAATTCCACATGTTTGTTTATTAAATGTGAAGCATTTATTTGCATACTGCGAACCTTTGAGCGTATCTCTATCTATCTATCTATCTATCTATCTATCTATCTATCTATCTATCTATCTATCTATCTATCTATCTATCTATCTATCTATCTATCTATCTATCTATCTATCTATCTATCTATCTATCTATCTATCTATCTATCTATCTATCTATCTATCTATCTATCTATCTATCTAACTAGCTAGCTAGCTAGCTAGCTAGCTAGCCGGTTAAATCTGGGTGCTCTTATAATTACGCCTTTAACATTGCGTGATCCAAAGTTAGTATGCGAAGGTAAGATGGTCTGACGAATATGTGTGGCTGGTCCTAGCGTGATTAGAGTGAAGATCCCGTCTCGTACGTCAATGAACCTTTTTCCGGAGGTGCATGTGGCACATATGTGTATAGACTGCTCTCCGCAGCTAGTTTGTCTATACAAAACTAGATGCCGCCACCACAGCGAAGCGCCATGGCCTTCTCCTCGCCGGTGCGTCCATGATGTGGCGTGTGGCGGACGTTGCCATGCAGCCTATGGCGAAAAACGGTGGCGATAGCGATATTTGAAAAAGAAAAATGGCACCTAATTTTTGTCAGCCATAAGAGGATATGGCGATGTGCCTAAGGGGAAAAAAAAGAGAAACTGGCGGCACGGACTATGCGCTGCGCCCGCTTTGCTGGCCTTCAACCCGGGAACAGCTGCGGCGAGTCAGCCGGCCATCGGGGACGGTGAAGAAGTGGAAAGGAGAAGGCCATTAGATATTCTGTTAAAACTTGGCAACAACCGTTTGCCGCTGGGGAAAACTGTCTATACAACGGGCCGCGGTACGCGGGTATGCACCACAGGTGATTGACAGGTTTTATCTCCTCAGGATCGCCGACAACACACATAGGCAATTCAAATCCGGGAGCGTCAAGAGAAACTGACATCGGTAGCATTGACCCGACGAATGTGAAAAATAAATGTAAGTATTCAAGCAGGAATCAACCCCAAGCATTATGCATGGCCGTCAAGTTTTTTAAACAAAGGTTCTATCAAGTAATCAAGTATTCTGTCTGAAGCGTGCACTGTATCAGCTGAAATTGATGGGCCAATTTAAGAACACCAGGTGGTCGAAATTTCCGGCGCCCTCCACAACGACTTGCTATAAGCATATTGTGGTCACCACGCGAAAAAATCGAGCAATGATTAATATTAATCAAAAACGATCAAACGTCACCGTACGTGTGAAAACTCTCGCTCTGCGCACGGAAGACAGTGTGACGTAAGTCAAGCGCCTGAATAAATGATTACTTCTGAGACGACGTTCGCGTCATCCTGACTCGTGCTACATCATTTGCATCAGGATGCTTTATTTGTGGCCTTGAGCCTGTCATTTCCAATTTAAGGTAACACCCTGACGCATGCTCAAAAACAACTCATTTTCTGCCCATCTTTAATACAAAAAGTACGAGACTGCTATAGGTATACAGCCAGGTACAATTTCAAGCACTCACAACGCTGCAGTGATTTCTAGAAACAAAGCGTCAGTAAAGAAACGATCCAGCACTTTTCTAGTTGAAGTGAGGAAAGGAGCAAGCGAATAAAGATGACAGAACAACCAGAAAGAAAAAAAAGCAAGTCATTTTCAAAGGAAAGTAAACGAGAGCTGAATCTTCGAATTCACTTCCTTCCTTTTTCCGGTAGTGCAGTGGTTCTGCTGTTCCCACCGGCACCTGCTCGATGATTTCACACTTTTTACTTTGCCACTGCATTCCTACTTCCTCAGTGTCACGTTTTTTCTGTCCCTCTTCAAGCTTCCCCTCTGTCTTGCTTATTCAAAAACGTCATTCGATTTCTTTCCACATCACTTCCATTATTTTCTATATTGTTTCGTCTACTATCAGACCAACTTTCTTGCCCCGCTGTGCCTTCTGGATTCCGAGTGCCCATTACGATGAACGCAAACCCGACGCCCAAGTCTCATGCTTTTGAAAAGGAAGCGCGCAAATCTCCCGGAAGTAGAGATTTGCATACGGTGGTATGAAAGATGCCTCGCTGACATAGTGGTTTCTGTCTCGACGATGGGATGTGGAATCGGCAGCTTCCGTCGACGTTGATGCGAGATTCACGTATATTTTGGCCAAACAGTTACAGGGCTCTGACAAAACGTATTAGGCGCGAATTGGGAAGCTTCTAATGCTAACAACATACAGTTCCCTTTGAGACTCACTTCTGAAGTGTCGCTTTACTCGATTGAACGAAAAAACAGGTAATAAAGGAAAGGCAGGGATGTTAACTTGTCTGGAAGTACTAGCGTACTATCTTACACCGAGGAAAAGGATCATCATCATCATCATCATCATAATCATCATCATCACCATCGTCGTCGTCGTCGTCGTCGTCGTCGTCGTTATCATCATCATCATCATCAACAACAACATAATCATCGTCATCATCATCATCATGGCTACACCCACTGCAGGGCAAACGCTTCTCCCATGATCCACCAATCATCCCGGTCTTGCGCTTTTCGCTGACACGTAACACCTGAGGACAAGGAGAAGGGTGTTTAAAAGACAGAGATATAGAGGCCAAGGGAGAGCACGCACGCAGTCACACACCTCCCAGTCATTGTAACTCTATTTGGAAGATATGACATGGTAATAAAAATTAAAGTGAAAGTCTTCAATGTCTTATACTCGCGTCAATCCGTACGTGCCATGAAACGGTGACAGCTTTTGATTACTGAGTGTGTGAAAAACAAAAAGAAAACAAAAACACAAGAACAAAAGATAGAAAGAGAGAGAGATAGATAGAAAGTATAGTCAGCCAAATGACAACTGGTTGTCGCTGAACTCACTTTGGAGTCTACAAAGTGTCCTTCAATGTTTTTTTAAATCTTATTTCTCACAGAGGCCTGTGTATAAGAAACAAGAATTCACATCTATCGGAACGCGAATGGCATACGGCAACATCGAGTGGTAGGTCACAGGAACAAATTGCCGTGGCCCTTCCGTTTCACCCATGTCGGTTCCAAGTTATCCTATAAGCTTGACTGTAAGCTTGGCTATAGAACCATGCTTCCTGTGAACCATGAGTTGCTCTAAGAAATTACGATGGAAAAGCCCCCGTGTTTTTGTGTATATAAGAAAACAAAGAATACACTTCTGAGGCAACCATGCACGCGCAGATGAAAGGTTCATCATTGTTTATAATTTTTTTACTAATACGCGCTTGAAAAAAAAGACGAAGATGAAAAAGCTGACTTTTTTCCAGTGCTAACATAATGTCTCGCATTCGCTACGCAGCGAGCACAGTTCATCGAGAAATATGGACTTATTGGAGTAGAGTGCACGACTCTTCACGATCGCCCGAACGCGAACCGATGTTCTGCTCGACGTGACGTGGCCCACAGAGCCCTGATAACATTTTCACACAAAAAAGACTGGGCCTCGCATTCATATACATTTTCATATGCGACTGTTAATTTGTGTCTACGTCTGTGTTGTATTGTTCATTTCTTTATTTTCTGTTCATTTCTTCTATTTCATTTTCCCGAAGGAGCATAACTTGTGCCCCTCTTGGTGGTAGTGGTGAGCCCTCCCTAGTCCAAACTGCGTTTTATGTGTACAAACGAATTGATATCAGAAATGAAACTGAACTAATGAACGAATAGTAGCTTTATTGAAAGAAAAGGCCGGCTTAAAGACACGCTTCGAGGGGCTGACCCTGCAAATGGGACGCCTGAAACGTGGCCCGGTAGCTCAAGGTTTGAGTAGTTCATTCACAAGAAAACAAACTAGAAGCCGCACATCGTGCAGAGTCCAATTCCGTGTCCGGACACACATATTAGGGCGAGTCGGGTCGCGACTTCGCTAAAAAGCGAGTTTGCAAGCGCTGTTAGGGGGCACAAAATTAACGACGACGAGCTAGAAGTAAACGTGGTGGAAATTCATGAAGCAATGCGGGGAAAGGCCAGGCAAAGAGACGGGCGTCGCGCTCCCATTAGCGGGTAATGTAGTGCCGCTGCCAGACAGTCAATCCACTCACGTTTCTTTGGCCGAAATGAGTGCCGTCTGCGGCTGCGAGGGAAGCATGGCGCACCACCGGGGTAGTGCGATCACGCACGACCTCTTTTCACGCGGCACATTTTCGGCCGTCGCTATTGGTACGCCCCGGCCAGACTCCCGGTCAGTTCTTCCTCCCCTTTTCCCTCACGCTATCCCCTCCCTAATTAAAGATCCCGGAGTCCGCTCATAGCGAGACGCAGGCAATGAACTTGCTTTTGAAACACCTGAGTGTAAACTGTTTCGACAGCGTCCGCTTTGCTTTGCTGTCCATTTCTACCACCAGTATCTTCGTGGTCATTGCCCCTCGTGCAGTGGGAGGCATCGCTTGCGGATATGGGAAAGGAGAGGTGAGTGGCTATCCTCGACCAAGGCCAAAGAGTGGTTCGTGCTACTGGACCCTTGTACTGAGAGTTCACCACGCTCACCTGATAATTATCTTTAAGGGTGGAGCATATTATAAGGCCGGGCTCTCATAAACTCACCTGATAATTATCTTTAAGGGTGGAGTATATTATAAGGCCGGGCTGTCTTATAAAAAAATGGCAGCATATCCACGGAGTGAATGATGGAGAGTGGGGCGAAGAATTCGTCCACCCATTCGTTCTTGCTTCCGTGCGTCCATGCGTCCGTCAGTGTGACCATCCATGCGTCCATCAGCCCGTCCGTGCGTGCATCTGTTCTTGCGTCCGTCCCTGCGTTCGTCCATGCAGCCACCCCTGCGTCCGTTCATGCGTCCATCCATGCATCTGTCTATGTGTCCGTCCGTCCGTCTATTCAACACTCCAAGTACCACCATCTAGCATCTTTTCATCATATATTCCCCATATAGAAGCACCGCCATCCAGCGGACATTCCAAGGACTAAACGAGAGGTGGCACACGCACACTTTCTTACGGCTTGCGCTTCGGGTCCACTTCCCATCTTTAACCGCCTCGAGTTCATGGTACATACTAGTTCACTGTATTCATGGCACTGCGGCCGAACGCTCGCTAAACCTTTCGAAAACCAAGGAGGTTACGCCCAGCGAGTATGACGTAGCAAACTTTTTCAGTCAGATAGTGCTCAATGTACATGCCAATGGCTGCTAATGGGAAATGAGAGGCGGAGAATTCGGCTTTTACTTTCCTACGGCTTGCGCTTCGTATCTACTTCCCATTCTTAACCACCTCGAGTTAATTCATGGTATATACAAGTTCTTTGTATTCATGGCACTGCGGCTAAACGCTCACTAAACCTTTCTAAAGCTAAGGAGGTTACACCCAGCGAGTATAACGTAGCAACCCTTTCTTGTCATATAGTGCTCAATGTACATGCATATGGCTGTTAATGGTGATCGCAGCTTGCGCGTTAACTAAAAGCCGAATGCTCCTGTCTCTCATTCCCCATTAGTAGCCATTGACATGTACATTGAGCACTATTTCTTATTGTTCGACAACGCACAGAAGAAGTCTCTCACCGGCACCATCTTGGAGGTAAAAATGTTATACTTGTTACATACTACGGAAGACGAACGGGTGCCGTTATAAGGAGCTTCGCCCCTAAAAAACAACAAGCGATTGGCAGAACGTCAGCAAAACCATGGATTAAAATAGAAAAAAAAAGAGCAAGCACGAATCAGACACAAATGGATAAAGATAGAGGCAGATAAAGTATGAGAGATCCCAACCCTAAATGTTGCAGCGCACAGACTGAACAAGCTGAAGAAGGAACAACATACAGCGAAGAGTCACGTGTTCTCTCAATTCCTTTTTCCTCGTGTATGTGCATTCGAAGTTTGGCAATATGCAATAACAGCGAGCACACCAAGCCAACTTCGTTGGTATAAAACTGTTTCACAACATCCACATTACACGAAAAAAAAACAGCATCTCCCGATAAAGGGAACTATGTGCGTATTCGAAGCAGCGGTGCTAACACCTACACTGGTGGTGACGTTGACGCTGGAGCTCATCGCGGCGATGCACAGAAGAGAAACCTAAGGAGGCGTCAGAACACGCAGTCATGCACTGGTGTTTCACACTGAAACATGCCAATCATTGCTAATGGGCAATGAGAGACAGTAGACTTCGATTGGACACTAAGACCCTCAGTCCGCTTTCAGTTAACGCGCACGCTGAGAATCTGAAATGTTCAACAGCACACAGGAGAAAGCCCCCACAGCACTGCCTAAGTTAGCAGACGCTCCATGCGTCGGCGTTGCGAGACGAGAGAGGGGGAGCAGACGCGCAGGCGCTGTAAGGGTGGTTACTGCACACACCGGATAGAGCTCTACCGTTTAAGATGTTTCGCATCTAAAATACGTGAGATTCCTTTTGCCCTAGATCACGAAGAGCGAGACAAGAGGAAAGCAGGGAGGTTAACCAGACGCTATGATCCGGTATGCTGCCCTGCACTTGATTTGGGAAATATTAAGTCGAAAGTAAGAGGGGGAAAGAGATTGATATGTGGGGTTTGACGTCCCAAAACCACCATATGATTAAGAGAGACGCCGTAGTGGAGGGCTCCGGAAATTTCGACCACCTGGGGTTTTTTAACGTGCACCTAAATCTGAGAACACGGGCCTACAACATTTCCGCCTCCATCGGAAATGCAGCCACCGCAGCCGGGATTCGATTGTGCGACCTGCGGGTCATGCAACCGAGTACCTTAGCCATTATACCACCGCGGCGGGGCAGGGGGAAAGAGATAAAAAATAATAAGTAGAAAACACACACAATCATGGAAACGATCCACTTAGAGTCGACCAGACAGACCAGTAGTTCGCAAGAAACCCAGTAGCGCTTGCACGGCCTTCTTCTGCAACGATGAGTCTGCACGACGGCGTATTATTCTTTCTTCTGAGAGAGGCCGGTCATCTAACTTGTTGAGTGTATCAGAAAGAGATTGATTTTGTATGCTATATTGCGGGCAATTGCACTGGACGTATGGAGTCATCTCTTCATCAGCATAATGTACGCAGGCGGCGGTGTCGGCAATCCTTGTGAGGAACGCGTACGCAAGGGCAAACGCGACGGCCAACCATATTATGCCCAAAACAGTTGCGTCAGCTCGTCGGAGTCTTGCTGGAAGTCGTGAGCTTAACGTAGGATCAAGGGAGGGTAATATTCACATCGCATGAAGGTCAATACTGAAACTTGCTTTATAAACGTTTATATAACCTCCAATATTGCTTTGTTCTAACTCCGTGACTGCCTGTGGCTTAATTCGAGCTTCTCTGCACTGGAAAGCATATGTATAATAACCTAGCAGCCCCTGGCTAAAGCCTAGCTACAACCTAAAGGCAACCCAGAAACAACCTAGCGTGAGTTCGTTATAATCCAGCAACAACCGAGAGGCAATCTTCGTTGTATTAATCCTTGCCGGACCCCAGTATGTAGTAACCTTATCCAAAACTGCGTTATTAATGTTATTGTTGCGTTCCTGTCTTGGCTCACACATACAACGAAAGTTCGCTCGACTGTTCAATACCTTGAGTGTTTATCATTGGCGCAGCCAAGGGTGGTTATACCAGTGATAGCCACGTGCACAGGCACATGTACACCGTTTTCCTTTATGAAAGAGATCAGCCCTGCGCTCTTCGGAGGCTGCGTACAACACTATCGACGGAGAGCTCAAGAAAGCGATCCCGCCTTTGCGTCATCGCCCGCTGCGCTACCAAAGCGGAAGCGCAATGGAGCAGCGCTTGTCCACTGGTCACGACTCGTTATTTTGTTTTCCAATAGATGACGTCAAAAGCTGACGTGCTTTCTTTTAATATCGGCTGAGGGCGCTGTATGCAGCTGCCACAGGGCGCAGGTGACGCGCTCGCGTATTCCCTTTCATAAATGACGACAGTATACATGCATACATACAACTGTATATCCACGCACGGACATACAACCAAACATATGTGCACGTGTACATGCAAGCACGAACATACAAAGCATGGTTGATAATAATCAATAATAATTGTGGTGTTTAACATCCTAAAACCAATATATGATTGTTATAAATGCCGTAGTTGAGGGCTCCGAAAATCGCGCCCCCCTGGGATTCATTAACAGGCACCTAAATCTAAGCACACGGCCCTCAAGCATTAGGCATGTTTTAGCACACCCTCTATATACGTCTTTCTGCATGTATATTTGCGGAACCTTGACGAACTTTTATAAAAAATGGTAGAAACTCTCGTCTTATTGATGTCCTTCAATGAACCGTTCACTATAGTTTCCATATTTACCGGAATGCAAGGTTTCGTACGCTCCACGCTATTATGACCTTATACGAAGAACTTTATACATGTAAGCTTATACGCCTCACCGTAAAACATTGTATTAGAAGCTGCTGCGCAATAACAGAAGAAACTTGCCTTAGCGGCTACCTTTCACTGCACGCAATTCTGGCTAGTGCAGAATTAGCACGTTTCGGCGCCTTGGCAGTGAGGTTGGTATGTCACGGTAACCTCGCCTTACTTCATTTTCTTTGAGTAGAGAAATGCTGCTTTCATGGCTTCAACTATTTCTTTGTGCGCACGTATCTAGATACTTTAAGATCCCAGTCGACTCCTCAGCCCCTTCCTTAACAATACGCCTCATTTTTTTCTTTCGCCCTAATTTGCATTTCTTTCCCTCCTTCTAATGAGACTGCGCCTCCTTCTCCTACGGCCTTAATTAAATTTTTGGCGAAGGGAGTTTGCTTTCCTCATTTTATTTCCTCTACCTCGTTCACTTCTTTTGCTTTTATTTTTGCACTGCAGTTCCTCGTTTTATAACGCCTTAAGCACCCATTTCCCGCCAGAACTTCTGCTTCTTCTCTGCACCATCTAAGAATCTGTTTGGTTTCTTCGAAGGCCACCTGTCTTCGAGACAGCTCGTTCCAATCTCTGGTACCGGTATCCGGCGAGAAACAATTATTTCCGTATCCGAAATCACAACGTGAATATACTTGCCCTGAAAATAAACTGCGCCTTTTAGTGAGCTCAGTCCTTAATCTTGCCTTTGTGGTAAGCACCAGTCAACGTGAGTCGACGCTTGCCGAAGTTTTTTCGCTTTGACTAATAGAAAAAAAGAACTATAGTGCAGTTTAAATGAGGTGCCAACTTAATGGAAATTGCATGGTTGACTTTTACAATTCTATGTGAAGTTTTACTACTGAGAAGTACCAGCTCATTTACCAACTTTCGACAGCATGAAGTAAGCGAAGTGGTGAAGTTCATTAGCTTTGAAGTGTAGGATGGGCACAATAAAGCTAACTTGGCACCCACAGAAGAAACCGGCTTTTTTTTTGGACTTATTTTCATCACACTGATTTTATTGCGATAAAAATTGCATGGGCACTCCAGGCTGATTTTTGCCCCTTCACTGTAGAGTCTCTCCTAAGATATATATATATATATATATATATATATATATATATATATATATATATATATATATATATATATATATATATATATATATATATATATATATATATATATATATATGTGTGTGTGTGTGTGTGTGTGTGTGTGTGTGTGTGTGTGTGTGTGTGTGTGTGTGTGTGTGTGTGTGTGTTTGTGACGCTATGATGACTGGGAGACGTGGTCTGGCTCATATGCCATGTTTATTCTACTGTCTCTTCGTCCTCCTCAGCTTCTACCAACCCCCATCACTGCCTTCTCACGTCATATATATATATACATATATATATATATATATATATATATATATATATATATGCACTATTTACCACTGGCTTACTGTCAATGGGCTTAAAAGGAGCATTTCTCTATTGTTCAAGAATATGTAAGTCCATTGAAAGTGTTTAATAAAACTTTATAATAACCGCCAGTTTGGCCGATGGGAGCCATACATCAAGAAACAATCAAACTAGAAAGCATATTTTTTCTATCATCAAGCTGCTTCCAGCGTCGACGCCCACGCTGCATTGTCTGGGAGGCAGAGGTATTGGTAAAGTGCATTGGAACTGCACTGTTCACTGCCGTCACCGGTATCGTCCACTGACACTAAGGAAGCAATACTCCGGACAAACGACGGCGAAAACTTTTTATGTAGTTCGGCCTTTGTGATGTCATCGCGTAACACCTGCTAACACTTTCAATGGAATGCCTGTTGCGCTGAAGCAAGGCAGGCTCGCGTACGTGCTCAGACACAGCAAGAACTTGCCGCTGTGCGTGGTAGAAACGGTGCAGCTTAACGCACAGTTTACCATGTTCACTAAAATTCATATTGTTCCTAGATATCCTAGGCTTACTTCGTATGACAGTCCGATGTGTTGCTATCACATTCCTTGCTTCGGCCTTGTGCCGAAACTGTGACGTTTTTTTTTTTGTCAAGATTGTTATTGTGCGGCGCAGTCCATTACCTAGGACGCTGTCTGTTGGACAGTTGTAGAGACTATCGTTTCCTGCAATATCTTTTTGCTCTCACTTTCTCAGTGGCCAGGGTCCTTTGTGCTTCAAGACTCCTCTTTGGTTTGATTGATTTGTGGGATTTAACGTCCCAAAACCACCATATAATTATGGGAGACGCCGCAGTGGAGGGCTCCGGAAATTTTGACCACCTGGGGGTCTTTCAACGTGCACCCAAATCTGAGCACACGGGCCTACAACATTTTCGCCTCCATCGGAAATGCAGCCGTCGCAGCAGGGATTGGATCCCGCGACCTGCGGGTCGGCAGCTGAGTACTTTAGCCACTAGACCACCGCGGCGGGGCAAGACTCCTCTTTTCTGAGCACAATACACGAAGAAGGTAGTGGCTGCGTAATGTTGAAATGTGGTGATTCCAAACTACGAGTCTCACGCTGAGTTGTCACTCATTATTACATGCGCTTACGTGACTTCTCGCACTGCATGACGTCATTGCATAACGTTTTCTTTCTTTTTTTTCGCAGAAGCGTCGAGAAACGATAGGGCTGTGAGCTAAAACAGTAGACTGCTTCGCAGTAGGCTTAAGTTTGATTCCCGTTCAGGCCCAATAATTTATTTATTTGCGTTTGTCGTAATTTTTCACTAACGGTCAACGCCGCCGCCAATACATGCATCAGAATTTCTGCGACACGGGCTTCTTTCTTAGCCCTATCGCATTAAAATAGAATCCCCCGCCATGTCATTATATGCGAAATAAAGTGGGGACCTCGACACGTGGCCTAACAATAATCCTTTCATTTTAACAATAATCCTTTCAAGAAAGGATTATCTAACAATAATCCTTTCATATCAACTTCGGGATAAGAAATACACTTACAAAATCACGCCGAAAACAAGTCATCTCAGACACTTGGCGAGCCCTCAGATGCTTGGTTTCGCGAATTTCCTGAAAAAAAAGGGGAGGGGGGTCAGAATTTTAGCAAAGCAGACAAATAGGTGAACAGCCGGCTGCGTCTACCACCGATACTATGCGAAGATGCCATTACCCTGCTCTCGTTGCTGCCCCCCCCCCCCCTTGATGTGTCCATGCACTTTTATTGTTACCTAGACGTAGAGGCGGGTGTGTTGCGAATATCGCGAATAAAATTAGGTGCGCGCATACAACAACATACATGAGCGAAAACAAAAAAAAAATGCTTATGGAAGAGATAACTTCCCCCGTAACTACTCAAGGGTCAGTGATAATACGAGCATGAAAACTCCACGGAATCAGGCTTACAAGAATCATAGCAAGACAAAAATAATCAAAAGTCATACCATCCTGCAAAACTGAAAAGCAACGTAAATTAAAACTTCGGTGCGCGTTGTTGTGGGCTTGTTCTTTATAGTGTGGTGAAGCATGTACACTAGAACATTCACGGCGCACTTCTTGAATGAATTGGAGGGACAAAGCAGCGCAGCTTCTGTTTGGGCGAAGCTAGCGCGCGGGAAGTTTGCCGTTATTCCTCCTTATAACGGACACACTTTCAGCCAACCAAACACGTTTAGAGAGCTAAAACAGATAGACTGGGCACAATTTTGTATAGCGTATTCCGCAATAAATCAATGCAACCCGCTGTCAAACATTGGATGCTCTCAACTTACAATGCAGGCCGCTTTCTGTCGCCGTTCCATGAATGTTATTTTATAAAATAAAGTTGGTTTCGCGGCCTTTCTCGTACGACCATAGAATTCAATTGTGTACCACTGAACGGAGTGATTTAAAAATAACTGTGATAGTTCCGAGTTTCAACGAAAACTTCTGAATAAAACATTTGTGTGTGTGCCTCCATGCTCGGGCGTGTTCATGACAATTTGCTGAACGGAGTGCTTTAGAAATAACTGTGTACGAATTCCGGGTTTCAGCGAGAACTTCTGAATAAAACATTTGTGTGTGTGCTTTTGTGTTCGGGTGTGTTCATGACTATTCATGAGTCGACCGGTAAGGAATCGCTGTATACTCAGACGTTATCTCGCGGCACGTGGAGCAACGAACCATGCAATCGATTATCTCCAGACTCGTCAATTTTAATAAATTTTTGTGGTTTCTTTTTCTTTAATACATATGACTTTTCTGACGCAGCTGTGCTCGGTGCATCTGCGTATGTTTTGTGTCTTGCAAATCTACATCTTTTCTCTTTGTCCTTTTTTTACACAAACTTATGTAAACCTGCAAATTTTCACGTTCTTTTCCTGTACCCCCCCCCCCCTCAACTTTAATGCCTGTATATGCGCTGTGGGTAATAAATAAGTAACGCTCTTCTAACCATCCGACTATCTCCGTATGCTTTGCTATAGTTATCCCGGGCTATAGCCCGAGATAAGAGTAAAAGCGCAAGGACGCATCAGGGATGAAAGGGGACGGGGGTGCAGGAAGGTAGGCAAGGAAGCTGGCATCTCCATAATATCTAAAAAAATGTGTAAACCTCTTTTACTCTCTCTGGATGAGCTCTATTGCTCCCATGGCCAGCTAAATTGTTTATCACAATGTGCTAGCCATGGTAATGTTCATTTCACTAGACCCTAAATCAAGGCTTCAATATTGCAGCTTTTTATAGAGCTTCTTCAGTGCTAGCTGATGTACTTACACCATTGCCATTATAGTCTTTAATATTCGGTCAGATGTCTCTGCTTAACTTTTTATTTTGTGTATTAGCTAGTACAAACGCTGAGCTTTTTTCCTTCTTGTAACTTTTAGGTCTTAATTTCACCTTTCTAGCACCGTGCAATTCAGTGGTTTTACGTGAAAAAAAGCAGCGTATCAATATGAGAAGTACTCTAGTCGAGGACGGCGCAAATTTTGATTGTCTGGTATTGTTTAACATGCACTTGTATCACGAGTACACATGCCTTCAGTATTCCAGCGCATGATACTCTACTCGGATCACCACTTCTAACATTTCTTTTGTAACCTAGTGTACAATTCTCCCGATTCATAAAAAGGACAATAAAATGAAAAATAAAAGAGGAATCTATGTTAGTAGTCGTGGATTGATACCAAACAATGCCCTACGATAGTTGCTTGATCAAAATGTATAAACTATACTGCCCATTCTTGCATAGAAGTTGTTAGTGAATGCGAGCTCCGGCTCATAAGCCTTATTTCTAATGGTAGACAAGACATTGGATTAGGCTAGCGAGTGGCCCCGATTGACTGTTGGCTGTACGCGTCGGTTGCTCTTCAGTTTGTTAACATCGCCGCATGTATATATACAATATTGCTAAATATGTTGTTTTGAAATTTCATGTTCTGTTATATATTGTATACTGTGTTGTTATAATTGATTATTGTAAGTGCAGTGGACTTACGCTTACAGTCTTGAAACCTACACGCTGCATGTCAGATACCTCTGAAGGATAATGAATAGCCGGCGTCTAATTTGTGTGCCAGCATCTACTACATCACGTGAATAAAAAATGGTACTTGTTGACTAATACGCAATGATATTCGAGAATTCCGTTCATAAGAAGTTAGACCAGAGTTTTACCACACCGAGAACAGGGTTCTTACGGTCTTCATACTATTTTTCGTAACCAATATTAATTGCACTTACTTAGTCTCTGTTCTAAGAGATATGTCCTTATTCCGGATAGCCACAGCTATCTTACAGTCCTTAAAAAAAAACTTTATTATTTCTCTTTTTTTACGAATTAGAAGTGAAGTTGTATTGACAAAACTTCGTCGCCCTAAGTATTTGGTAAAAGTTCCCTTAAGTACATCATATAAAGCTGCCGATTCCAACGCATTATTATTTTTGTCAAGTCCTTGCAAATTGGTATAATGTAGCTGCCGAAACTAACGGGACGCGTAACAGAATGGCTGGATACGAAATCGGTCTGCGTTGCGCACACGCTTGCAATTATGGAAGAGAGCAATAACAAAGAATGCCAGGATGAGGACCCTCATGTTAATGGTAAACCGCTCCATATTTTATTCGCAAAAAAGAAAAAAAGAAAGAAAGGAAGGTCAGTACCCGCTCAGCTCCGCGTAGATACAGTAAACAAGAATTCTGATTGAGAGTTCGTTAGCTAGATTTCCCCAGAAGCCGTCTCGGTAGTGCGACGAGTTTCCTTTCAAGCTCATGTCATCAGGCACCCGAGACGCGAGTCGAAGTTTTTTTTTTTTACTGTCACAAGCAAAGTTTCGCATATTGCTTTCATGAACTCTACGAAATAAAAAGAGTGCAGTGCGCTGGAATCAACGTTGCTGGCGTCAGAGAAAAGGGGACTGAATACACGAGAATTTTGCTATGAAATGATAACTGGATGATGAAGCATTCGTGATAAACCAAACATATAGCGTATTTAGAAAATCACGGTTTTAATTACCACTTCTTACAGTGCAGTGGATGACCACAATGAACAGCGAATAGAAAAATCTCCCAGCAACCTTTTTGTATTCGCATTTGACGCATAGGAGATAAAAAACCTCTGGCGTGTCTTTTACCGCGCACTTTTTGTCACGCAAATGCCGTTTTTTTGTTTTTATAGTGACGTGAAATCTGTAACGGCGAAATGAACACTCAGCTAGCGCGTCTCAAACCATGAGTCACGTGAGTGGTCATGTGTCATCTTGTACGACACACCGGCTTGTCCTTCAAAGTCTCTTTGATATAAAATATAAGGCTTTAGTATTTTAAAAAATCATGATATATTCATGACTGTATATTAACAAATAGAAGAAACTAGCCTCTTACAACACCTAGTGGTACCACAATCATGACATCAGCAGGTTGAAGTAAATTGATGACGCAGTGAAATACGTCATTACTTATCATATTCCATCACAAGACAGAAACATTATAGGTCATAGATTACAGCATTTCACAACCAACGGGAGCACTAGAATAATTGTAAGCGAGTAACAACGCAATATGGACGTGTACGATGTTTGTAGAAGCTGCTGAGAAGCGAATGTGCGGACAATTATCTACATATATTCTCCCCGTCTGATTCACGATGTTGTTAAAAATGGGGCCTAACCAACTCGCCTAAGTGTCAGGCTCGTAAATCACAGATCCTCCGTCATATCACCCACAATGTGAGTGCCGTTCACTTTAAGGACACGCCTATCACTTCGATCTTGTGACACCGCCAGGTCAATCTAAAAGTACTGTACGGTATTACTGAGGCGTAAGCTCTCTTATTCATTGGGGAGCTGCAATCGATACCGGCAGAAATCTCAGGTTAAGTTAATGGAGTTTCCTCTTCAGCCTTCGAGAGGAGCGCGCTGTTTTGTTTACGTCCCTAAACAATAAGTATCGTAAAGCTGGGAGTATATATTTTTATTTGCAGACTTCTGGCCTCAGTCGTGCATATGAGTGTTCTCATATTTTTTCAGACCTGACATTTCTTTATTTCATAAACCTAATCAGTAGGTGCTTTAGTTGTAAGATTGAGTGATTGAGCGTATGGTATTCAAACAAAAAAGTATTTAATTCAGACTCATTTGTATTTATGAGTGCACGTCTTTTAAATGAACATGACAAAGAAACAATGACTTGGTTTAAATTGAGAAACTGCACTCTAACAATTCTAATGCCATAGGTTTTCTTATCGTGAGTACGTTCTTAGCGGAGAAAGTCAAGGTTGAAGTTTCATGTTTAAATTTCTCGTTAAAATGTCCGTGCATGACGTCAAAATACTCAAAATGTATTTTTTGCACGTTTGCGACATTGGCTCAATTAAATTTTCTGAAACTTCCTATAGTTATTATGTGGCACCCGCTGATGACAATGTGGTTCATTTTTATAAATTAGAAGCTACCTATGACCTAGCATACACCTTCGATTTATATGACGTCAGGGCGTTTCGTTCGGGAATCTAAAGGTTGCATCCCCACCCAGATTTTTATTCCAGTGAATTTTCTCGCTTTCCAAGCATCCTGTCGGGGTAAGAGTGGTTTTTCGAGATTGTGAAATTGTACTTTGCTAACACGCGAAAAATCATTTTCCTTTTTAGTCTCTATTTCATATGTGAACTCTGTCTTTCCCAATGGGTAGCGGAACTAAGTTCTCATTCCTGTATCCCAGTGTGTGATTTTTTAAAAAACCTTTGTATGCCGGTTAATTTCATACCAGGTAGTAAAATCGAGTACGTGTTCGCAATTTATTTCAGGTCGGAGCTCGGGCCTTGGTTCAGCTATTCATTGATTTGTTTTTGTATTTCGAGTTTCCAACGCTAAACTAGCATAAAAAATTTCGTCTTACTATGCGCGGCAACCACAACACTCTCAATGATCAACACAGTAGTGGGAAACTCCACGTTAAGTTTCCATCACATAGCGATCAATAACAAGCCTACACACCTAAACGAACCGTTCTTCATGTATTTCACATCCATTGAAATGCGGCCACTGTTTACCCAGAATCGAAACCATGTCCTAAAACTTGACTTTTTTACACGTTAAGTTCTAGAGCATTGTTGTGTGTCACGTTTAAAGCTATACTCCAAGGTAGGTGCGTACTTGACTTTCCATTTCTTAGGTCTGCGCTAAACTTGCCGAGTGCCTAACTGTGCTTTATCTTGCGTTTTTTTTTGTTATTACTGTCAGGGTTCTCTGGTACGTTTTCCGTTGATTGAAAGAGATATGGTTCACTAGTATATGGTAGTAAACCCCCTGTCTATATTCTTTAACAAAATAACGAAAGCAAAAGTATTTGCGTCATAACCATTGTTTGTCAGTTATAACTGAGTAAATTTACGGAAACTGTCACTATATATAATCATTACTTCCACTGTTTCCTGGTGTTGTTGTTCTTAATTAAAACAGATATGCATCACTAGTATATGCTAGTAAACCTACTGCTTTGTTTGCCGTAACCATACTGACAGAAACTGCAAGTTATTTTACCCGACAAAGTTTTCTTTACTATAACAATATATCAGGTGCTTAAGAAAGAAAATCCCACATACGAATTGCAGGTCCCATGATGAATTTTTTGACACGTGTGTTCGTCAATTCGACAATCTGCTCACTCGAGTGCCCTTACTGATTAGTGGTTGAAATATTTTATGTGACCATCATAATGTCACTGGCTTCTACACAGCGATTCCTATACCTGGACTCACCTGCTGATTGATCAGGCACTAAAGTAAACAAAGTTGTGATCAGGCCCCTAAAAGAAGATCTTTCCTAAATCACTTATTCAAACAAATAACGTGGTGTGAGCTTTTTTCGCTCCATTTACCATGCTAGTTAACTACCACAATATACAGCAAAACATTTCAATTTGCCAATTTTATGCATCTAAAATTAACGTCTGATTGAAACCACACATTAAGTTCCATCGGCATAGTCCAAACTATACGAATAATTGCGAAAACCTTAATGTGTTTATTGTCAATAGCTTAAAATGTGTGCACCACATTACGACTATGTGATGCCTTACCTACAAATTATTAGTGGCAGTAAAGTACTTGTCAATATGTATGTATTCCATACGATTGTGAAGACTAGATAAGCGGAAACGTCAAACAACCAGCTATTACTTGACGGGTAGCTTCGCCACAACAATATGCTTTAGGCAGAAAAGCACGCTTTACAAAACACGTACGCAAGATACTGATGTTTTATTTCCAGGCAGAGATGAACAAATGGTGCCGCGTTCTTTGCGTCACATAGCTACACAGAGAGCATTTTCGATAGGAAGGTGCCATTATATTAAAATAAAACACAAAAAGAGTACTGCGCACCTGTTCACTTACCAGAGATTCATGGTCTGAACACAAGCAGAAGAGACAGGCTATTGTGGTTAAGACGCTTATAACGTGCTATTATTCGCGTTTAAGCACGCAGATTACCACTTTTTAAGGCTGGCCGCGTGTTTGTGCGTCTAGCCTAACGCGATAAAAATATGAAACCCGAGACAAGACGATGATATTTACTGGACGAGCTAACCAGGCGCTGAGGCGGGCAGAAGTAAAGCCAATTCACAACGAACGCCAGCCCGGCACGCACAAAACTCTTCGCATTCACCCGTAAACAATGATCATTAACTATGCATAAGCAGTTGCTGGGTACACTCGCGAATTATTGGATTCGAAGGCAACAATACATCGTCTCCACTTGATTGCGTATGCATGCTGTAGACACAGAACGCTATACAGTAGGGCCGTTTTCAGAGGGTCAAACTTTGTAGCTCTCAGAAAATCTCCACAGTACTGCAAAGAGCCTCTGGCTTGGAGCTTTGTATGAACAGATGGCGCGTAGTCAGTAACGGGCGCGTCGTTAGCATTATGTTAAGAAAAAAAAATGCGATTTGAAGCAGAATATAGTTGAAACAAACAAAACGAGAATTCTAACAGCGCTGCGAAGTGGAGCCCCGAACGTAGACATGCGCTGCATCGGCCAACGACGAACGCGTTACAACGCTGCGCTGCAGAGTCTGCGTGCGCGCACGTTCTCGCCACCCTTACCACTCATGCTGTCTTTTCTCAGAGAGAAAATGGCGGACAAACAAAGAAAAAAAATTTCAACAAAATCATAAAACTAAAATCGCACGATGCAAGGTGGGATATGCGAGGGCTGCTTGGGTAGGGACGATGCATATATGAAAAGGCGCTGGTTCGTGTTTCAGTGTATGCGGCTGTGTACAGGAGAAAGAACACGTGCGTTCAAAACGAAAAAAAAAGAAACAAAGAGCACGAGAGAGAGGCACAGTGGAGAACGAGGAATACGTTCTACCCAGAATGGCCTGAAAACGCAATCCGTGTTCCGCGTTCGGCCTGAGCCTTGTACACAGTACATGCTCTGAAAACGTGCCCATAACATGAATATCCCGCGCAAGACGCCACCGCTGGAGCTTTGTTTTTGTTTTGTCTCAGCACAAGCGTGCTCGATGTTTGCACGTACACAAAACCAACACCCGTGATGGCGCGCCTACAAAACGGCACCATTGAGCCCCTGCGCGAATCTCGGCGTGACGATGAACACGAAAATTCTCGTGGATGAATAGAGAAAAGAATTTCAGCTCGGACACCCAAAAGCTTTCGGTTTGGCATGGTCAATATGCATTATTAGAGGCTCGTCTGCTGAGGTTGTATACTCAGCCAGGTTCAACTGCGGGCAGTGGTATTAATTTGCTGTCACGTGCTTGCATGCAAGCCTTGGTTCTGGGTGCTTACAAACAACAAAAACATTAATAATAATAATAATAATAATAATAATAATAATAATATAAAAAAGAAGAAGAGGAAGAGGAAGAAGAAGAATAAAGAGGAGGAGGAAGAGGAGGAGGAGGAGGAAAAAACGATCATCTTAGCTTATCTGGTAAAGTGTCGTAGCGCAAAGCTAAAGGGCGCTGGCTGCCTTTTGTAACCACACCAGCCGCATTTTATGGGGGGGGGGGGGGGGCAAAACTGAATGAACACCACAGGAATACTTTGATTTTATTGTACGTTTAAAGGGATACTAAACAACAACTGGAAAAAGTGACGTCGTAACTATACTTGGGAGATACGACTGTTCTGAAAAACAGAGTTGATTTGCCAAATTTTTTAACAGTTTTGTGTATTTTTGATGGATTTTCAGCGCACGGCAGCGAGTGGCAACCATGATGTCACATTCGCCGAGGCTAACGCAGGGTGCACGAGTTCCCGCCCTCCTCTTTCTTTTCTCTCCTTTCATTGCACTCTTCCCTTCGACAAAGCACTGATGCTTTGCCTCAGCCGGAAGCATAGTTCTCAACCGGTACTGGTTATCGGGAACCAGACGGTGAGATGAGCGAGGCGAGCGACGGCTGGCATTGTTGGCTTCTCCGTTTCGGCTCAGGCACTGCGCCGTGTCGCCTTATGGCAGACTTACATTAGGTGCCTTCTACATTTTCTTCAAAAATCACTACCACCACCGTTTCAGGTGGGTTTGATGTCACCAAACTTCACCTACTGTAGTTCGCGGTGCGGCCGCTAGACTTGCCAGTTTGTGAAAAAACACATTAAATTCATTATTTTTCTCTAGTTTCTGCCTGGAATGAATGTTTTCTCTATCGATTTTAGAACCCAATCTTTCAATTAGGTAGAAAATCTTGGCGGCAAAATTTTTTTCAGCATCGCTTTAACAAACCCGGTTTTCGAAATTATTCCGGAATCCCCCACTACAGAAGGCCTCATCATATCTTCGTTTCGGCAAGTAAATCCACAGCGAATAAAAGGACACTAAAGTCAAATAAGAATATAAGACAGAGGGAAAGTTCAATGTTTGACAACGTCTAAAACGACAATATTATCAGCAGTAGTGCCCCACTAACCGAGAAGCTAATGTAAATACACGAGAACACATGCACCACGACTAAGACATTCACAAAATGATTCCGATGATGTCAGAGTTACCAGCTCCAACTAATCACACGTAATCGAGCTAGCTGTACTAAATAAAGATCTTTCTGTGCATCAGGAGACGTAATAAAATGCTTTTTCTTCGTTTCTGCTTGATTCATGAAAAAAAAATCGTCGGACGTTACTATGGAAAATGGCGTCAGTGGTTCAAAAATACAATTATTGCCTGGTTAAACTGGACAGGTCATGCCATCTAGCGGGGCCAATGTGAACCAAGCACGTCTGCTATCTCGGGGGCCATGGCAGGAAATTGCTCAAAGGCCTGTTGCTGCTCTGGCTCCCGCTACTTTCGTTCTGCTGCTCCTAGTGTTGGAGGCCTCACACAGTAACACCGGGCAACGTGCATGGCAACAGCGGCATGAAAAGTTCCACTTGAGGCAGGTAATTTGAAGTGTGCTATCGTGATGCGGACAAATAAAGCGTGATTCTGTTTCAAAATAAGCATTTCTTTGGCACAAAAGCCGCCCGACGAAGTTTCTGGACCACTATTTCAACAATAAACATCGACTTGATATTTGCTTTTAGTGCCCCTTTATTATAAAAAAAAGAACGAGTTCTCGCCCTCCTCTATCTGAATTCGCATTTCCACTGTTCTTACAGTTGCAGGGGCTAGACCTCATTGGAAAGGCGTTCCATGTCACCCGTTTTCGACGAGCTTCGCAAAGCTAAATAAAGACGCTGAGCATTCTCTTTCTGTCCGATATGTATACCGAATTAAAGCCCAAAATTACTTAGCGCGCGCAGAAAAGTAAAAAAAAGCTTAATTACGCCTTGTGAAATTGGGAAACTAAGCCGGACTCCATTGGTTCAGTTGCTTTCGCGGTACCATGCGTTTCAAACTTGTCTCGTATGCGGACGTATGCTAAGATTAATTAGAAACCCTTTGTGTGGACGCCTGGAGTAAGGTCATCTCATCGAAGTTTAGAAAGAGCGGCGCGTATCTTGTCTGTTTTGTAGGACTTCGTGATCTCGGCTCAAATCATATATGTAATTTTTTTTTGCTTACTCAAAAACACCGTACAGATTTTGTTGGTGAAAAATAATGAGTGGAAATTGAGGACAGTCAACTAGAATTTCAAGAAGTAAAGAAAAAATGAATTGTGCTGGTATATTAGGTTTCTATTGTGAAGCTAGACTCGATGAGCCAGTAAAAACATGTAAAATAAAAGCGTCGCAGCGTCATGAACCATCAACTCGACGCGACATGACAGACTCTGACGGCTACTATGTTGAGTATAGCAATCGAAAATAGGATAGAATACATTTTATTTCAGCGAATAACTACACTTGTGAACTTTCGAAAAAATTTAGTGCACCACAAGACAAGTTCGAGTACGACAAAACAATATTTTTTGAAGCTGACAAGTGGCGAAGAGTCACAGGTGACAAAATTTTGAAATAAATTCAAGAAATTCATGTGTGACCTTTTTTTTTACTTCGTAGAGACAGGTGTTAAAACAGAATGTTAGCGAAAATAATGCTTTGAAAGAATACTTGATTGGCTTACACGTGCACAATCGTGGCTTACAACGTCCCAAAACCACCATATGATTATGAGAGACGCTACAGTAAAGGGCTCCAGAAATTTCGACCTCCTCGCGTTCTTTAACGTGCACCCGAATGTGAGCACACGGGCCTACAGCATTTTCGCCCCCATCAAAAATGAGGCCGCCACGGCCGGGATTCGATCCGGCAACCTGAGTGTCAGCAGCCGAGTTCCTTAGCCATTAGACCAACGTGGTGGATTTCGCTGATTGTTTTGCTGCTAACGATGATTGAATATGTCTTAGCGGTTTTTATAGAGTGGACCATTAGAACAGCCACTTGTTGCCCAATTACCATATTTTGACTGCTAGTACGATTCTACGCTTGTATGACGCAATATTACATGCGTTACCTCTCGATATACTGTTTTTGCGTGTTCTTTGTTTTTTTGTTTTTTTACTATGCAGTTTCAAGCATTGACATGGCTATGTGGTAGACCTCCTGCTCTGCGACGCTAAAGGTTTGCGCTTGACTCGCACACGAACCGAAAATTGTAAATGTTTTTCATATGAATTTTTCGCTAGAGGTCAATGTCATTTTTTTTCACTCCGGACCAATAACGCTGACGCTAAGACGAAAACTTCTGCTAAGCGAGCTCTTTAACGCTTTCACATTACAAAGCAGATGTCACGGTCACAAGTACCCAGTGAGGAATATGAAAGGCATTTCAGTTTTTTTTTTTTTAAGTAAAGACAACAAGCTTCGCAGCGTATCGACACAGATTCACAGAACGAAGACAGCCATCGACTGCTACTACAGACGACTGCCTCATAGCAACGCTGAAACTGGTAACGTATTCTGCCAAATAATACTTATAGTTTGTCCACTTCAAGTGAAATGTTAGCTAAACTACGCCCGAACTTTCACATTCAAATGCTGATTTCCATCGATGCAAGCCGGACAGCAAGTGCTGAAGTGTGGGCTCGTTTCCGAACAGATGAAGCCAATGGACATGAAGCGGCCAGTTTAAAGTACGTGTCTAAATCAGTTTAAGTATATTCAGACTGAATCAGTCTCTGAGGGAGCCCAGAGTTATACGAACCGACTTGATTGCGAGTCTCAGTCGGCACTTAAGATCTGCTCTGTTCGCCTATTGTATGTTCTTTCATATGAATGTTAGTGAGGTTCAACGCATTGCAATACGAAAGGACGTTAACTCTGCAAACTCTATTATCTTATGCACATATCGTAAACAATTCATAATTCAGAGATAATAATTTTAAACGAATGGGAAGCTGGTCTCCACATCTTATCGAGCTAATGAGTACTTTTATTCTTTCCTATATTAATGAATGCCTGCAATACAAACTGAAAAGTTCTCTCATGGCGCCAATGAATGAATGAGTAAATTTTCTTTAAATTCCAGCAGTTTCCTTCGGGAGAGGCGGGGACACGAAGGCATTAACATCTGTCCCTTCCTAACTGAAGTCTAAAAAAAAGAAAAAGAAAGAACACGCCAACGCACACACTGCAGCGTGCAGCTACACTTCAACGTCTCCATGGAAGGTCATGACGACTGCATGCTATTATCACAACGCATGCGAGTAGCTCGGCCAGCACTGATGGTCGAACAGCACTGTACATATTTATTGAGGAGATAGCGAACAATGCAAAAGATACTGCCGAACTTCGGAGCGGGCACTTGTCATAAAACATTATTTTTTTGCGACGACACTATTCTTTGGGGACAGTATATTTTACGCCCTTCTGCGCCACGTCGCAACGATTCGGAAACGACCGCCGTCTCTTTTACATATAACGCTTAGTCGCTGACTACCCGTCCTACATAAAAACCTGTTTTTTATAGGCTCATATCTTTTCTGTCCTCGTGCATCTATCCGGTCACTTGTTGTAACAACTATTCCGTAGTTCAGAAACGACCCATGCTCCTAAATAAAGAGGGCTAGTCTGATCATTTAAAAACTGCCCCGTTCAAACCGAACAAGCCCTTACTTGTGGTCAAATTGAAGGTTGATTCATTGGAATTCACTGTATTTGTTGCTTAGCACTGCCCTTCACCAATATAAACGCATTTTTCCTCCTAAAGTCAACACTACATTTTTATTCAGCAGGCGCTGACAATGGCCTTCATCATGGTGTACCTCTTACTACACCTAAATACAAACGGTGCGAAATTGACAATAAACTCAATCACACCTAGCCATTATAAATCACGGGGAAGTTAGCTTTTTTTTAATCTTTACTCGGTTATGCTATGCCTTTTTGATCAATCATGTGCTCTGTAGCGAGATTTCGTTTGCCTTTCCAGCAGCTTCCTCTCTCTAAGAGGATGGGCGTGATGTTTTTTCTCAGAATAAAATGACACAATTGCAAGCGCATGTGTTTCACTTGAATAATTTGTTGTTTTTTTATGTGCTTGCAATATGAAAACAATACAAAGACCTTTCATATGTGTCACATACACATGCACGGCCTCTTACCACGTGTTTATTTTACTTTCACTGCCTGGGCACATTCGTTGCATCCGTTAAACACCGAAACTTGTTTGCTCACTATTATGTAACAACGCTGCCAGGTTAGAGTGTACCATAAAAGTTAACTTCGCGAAAACCCAATAAAATGATTAAAATTATTGCTACTGAAGTAATGGAAGTGAGAAGTGTTCAGAACTACCATCCTCTCGAGCACCAGCACTTCATATAAGCCCGCGACTTCTGGTGTTGCTAATACTCATGTTCCTGTAGGCATCGTTGTGCAAGTGCAAGCAACTGGTTATATAAACATCTGCAAAAGTCGAACTTATATCTATGCGTGCAACGTTTGTACATATATTCAGCGTAACTTCATAACGCGTCACTAAATAAGAAATTACAACGCAGTCACCTTTCCTCCGCGTGTTTCGCATAACGTTGCTTCCCAAAGTACGTAGGATCTGCCGAATTTTTCCTGGTTAGTGGCTTTTGCGTGTTTTGCATATTTCTATATAACCGTTCGTTATGTATCCGTCGGAAATCATTATCTGTGCAAAGTTGTACCGCACGAATTTTCAAAAGAGTGTTTGTTCACGTTAAATTTCGCTATTATGTGCAAATTCACTGTTGGTTGGTCTGTTCAAGCGAGCAATTATGCATTATAAAGAAAATTTTTACCAATGTGACACCTTGGGCACATGTTCCTGTACTAAGTCGCAAATAAAACAAACCATGCTGTGATAGAGGCGAAAGAATTGTAAGCAGTGTATTACCCAGAAGAAGAAACATTGCAGCACTATTTTATTCAAGCAAAAATGTATTTTCAAGAGCTTACGAGGTTGAGCCTTAAGCACTCTGAGCGTTGCATGAATGCACCCTAGCTCCCGCATTAGCAGAGAAATTATTGCAGATATTGCCTCTATGATGTAGTCGAGTAGTAAGCTTGGAATAAAACAAAACAAAACAGAAGTAGTTATTTTCAACGGTATCTAGTCACGCAAGAATATGTTTTAGTTTAACCTCTTTTTCTGTTAGTTTTATTATTTCTTGTTTCATAATGTTCCCATTTGAAGCAGCCTGTCTGGATTCTGACGGTTGGCGAACATTATGAAGCATTTTACTCACATCTGATGAATATTTTGGTTCGTCAGAATGTTACCGAGGGTAAAATAAAATTAGGGAGTAGCATAGAGGTATAAAAATACAAAAGGACAAATTACAGGTCAACCTTAGACAGATGACAATGAAGTTGCCACTGAGAAAAGAAAGATTACTTCTAGACATATCAACAAGGACAAGAAACAAGTAGTAGTCGAGATGGACTGGACTTCGACGAAAGGCAAAGAATGTTGAAGCCGGCGCGTAATTAGACGAAGAAAGCAGGTCTAAATATATTCCGCCTTAAAGTTTGGTGCATTCGGGACAGAGGTGATTGGTTATATCTACGAGAACTGTTTGCGTATTAGTCGACATAACACGGTGAAAATCTCCGAGAAGGAGGGAAAGAGGGTTTGTAACTTTAGCTGCTCAGCGAGGCATTTCAGAAGGGAGGAAGCATGAGCGTGTTAATAATTAGTCACACTGCAGAAGTCATAGTGTGGATCAAAAGAAACTAACAAGAAAAAGAAACGAACGGAGCACGCAAGCTAACCAGAGATGGTCTTGACTTCAACCAGCACACGGTTCATTTTTAGTACCGTCAGTTCTTCAGTATGACAAGGTATTTTAGTGAACTCGATATTATTAGCTTACGAATTATTTACTTTGTAGGTACTATTTATCATTTGCGACCACCCTTTCGCTAATAAAATGTCGTATACCAATATTGCCATTTATATTTATTGTTATTTTGCTAAGAACAATTTTAGCGTAAGAGCCAATGGCACCACGAAAGCCTAGAGCTAGCACAGCATGGAAACAGGGCGCTCATTAAGAAGGCACTCGCGCCAGCACTAACTAACTACTGCCTTAATTAATGTACATAAGTCAGTGCAGAGACCATTGTTTACGATGCTCGCCTACCGACCGAAAAACGCGGTCTCTATTTCGACTATGGAGGTCTCATTTTGATGGAAGCTATATGCTGAAGTCCCGTATAATAAGCGCACGTTAAAGAACTCCAGATCGTCGAATTTATTGGGAGCCTTCCGGTACGGGGTCTCTTAGAGCTTCGATTGCCCCGAGACGCCAAAACTAACTAACTAACTAACTAACTAACTAACTAACTAGCTAGCTAGCTAGCTAGCTAGCTAACTAACTAACTAACTAACTAGATCTTCACAGTAAATATTGCTATCGAACCAGGAGCTTAAGTTAATCACCATAAGTGGAAGTCGACCACGGTTATTCCTTCTCTTAGTAAGCCATGTGCTTCCTCGCTGTAAGCTCTCTGCTTCAAGTCAACTTCTTCGAAAAGTGGAGAAAAAACTCAGTCGCCAGACTTGATTGAGTGAAGACGCATAAAAAAACTAACGCCAGCACCGATGGACGACAGTTCGCCTATATTGTACAGAACTGACAGCATGCGAGCAGGTCCGGTAGCTTAATTTGTTAAGACGTTATCATAATCGGTCATTAACGTAAGCTGCTACGAGGGTTCTTAGACGCTTAAACAGACATTGCCTTCACATATATACAGACAGTGATTCTGGTGATAGTTTCCAAGCGCTATAAAATAGAATATGGCTCACTGCTTATATCGCCTTGATGCGGCACAAAATGTAGCTCTGCATGCTCGTGATGCCAGTCCCAAATATGACGTCGTCACCAAACCGTAAAAATTCTGCGCCTCGTTTACATCATTGCGTGCCTAAACACTGCGCCATCAGGGAAGCAGCCTTTCGAGAGCTACGCTTGCTTCCTGCAAAAAGTGCGCTGGTGTAATCCGCGAAAAATTTTCAGTGACTTTTGCGCTCTTGCCCAGGAATGCGCTTGACCTCGCCCCTAACAGCCTCGCAGAGCTAAGGCGAAGGGCGGAAGAAGGTAGTCCCGGTTGAAAGCTGCTAAGCGGCGCGCTATGCAACGTGCCATTCCGCGAATGAAGCGTTAGTAAAGCGTCAGGTTAACCGCGTTCTCTTTTAGTAATTCATTTCCGTGTGTCACGTTTTGTGAAGAGAAACTCCAAGCTTCTTTCACAATCGACGCCTTAACGGCTTGACTACGGCTACATTATTCGTGAGTTTTCCTGAAGATGCAGAGACCGAGTGTCGCCATTCTGACGTCCTTTCTGTAGGCCCCCCTTAACTTAATTATGGCTGCGCTGGCTCCCGAGCTTCAATTCTTCGAAAAAGGGGTTAATAGAAGTTCACTGTATCACAGAACGCACTAAAAACGAAATCGTTTTGACGAATGAACCAAAGAAGGATCAGACATAAGCCGTGCTTTGCGGTTTTGCATGTTATGACGAGTGACAACCTTGTTGTAGTCCTGGACAGAACGTGAGTCTACTAGTTGGAAAATTCATAGTTGTCAAAAATGAAAAAAAGAAAGATCATTTTAAAAACTCGTTCCTTTCTGTTAGACAGCTTTAATAAAAAATATCAGATAGACAAGCCCAGGAAAGTGTACGAGACGTTAATGGAAGTGCAACGTGATGATTGCGCCACCTGCAGGAGCCGAACGTTCGACCTTGCGTTGCCGGTTCAGTCTCTGTCGAGAAGTAAAGTTAATGAATGAAATGACTTCATTGCAAGATATTTCTAATTGTTAATCCAGGCCAGACCACTCAGATGGAGGGTGGGAGGCCTTGTCTTCCAGTAGCCTCCCTAACCTGCTGGACAGCGCAGGTTTGATCTTCTAAATTGGAATTGAGCAGCGTTGTATACTCCATCGCTCATGGAGAGTGTTTAGGGAGTCTGTGTGCTGCTTCGGACACCCCCATAGCACATGTCTTAGGGAGGCCGCTTTTATTTCACAGGTTTTACGTATAGAGTCTAGACAAATCTCTGTAAACGTTCAGTGTGGCTTAGCAAGTCTGGGAAAAGGATTAGTATGTAATTTGCGCTAACCTGTCGCCTGTTTTCTATCTGATTTCGGGCGAGGTAGAGAGAAAATTTGTCTCAAGTCACTGTAATACTTGGTGTATTCTGCATAGGTGGCGATTTTGTCTTATTAAAGGTTCGGTCTCGGCAGCAGCGTTTCCCGACGAGGGATGCGCGGCGGGATAGTTCTCGTGTCAGCGCATGGACCACCTCGTTCGTGTTGTAGGTGGCTGTGGTTGCGTATGCCGGGAACCAGATTAGATAATTACGTTCCACCGAACAGTTGCTGTCTTTTTTGCTAGATTTTTTCTGGGCACTTTGCGAATTACGTCCACACGCAAAATTTTTAACCTTTGAATCGCTCAGACTGAAGCTGAGTTTTGTTGAAGTGAGAGCCATGGGGATGGCCACCTCTTCAGTACTTCCCTTGGCTTCTTTATGTGTTAGCTATCATTCATTTTGTCACGAATAATGTTAGAGCATATAGTTAAAGAGTAGTGCACCAGTAGACTACACTGTACATGAAGACAGTTGTGTAACTGTATGTAGATATCACATGATTTCTTACCACACTGAAAATGAAATACGATGACGCAGAAGATTACAACGGTAATGAACATGGTTGTGATGTTGGTCACTTGCTGATACCATACTTGAGAAATTTTCGCTTCAGCATGTCCAGATCGGTCTGTCAGTTGCAATTACAGTATGTTTTCTTTTTCTCTCGAAACTTCCGCTGTATGCTCCTACAGTGGTTCCTCTAGAAGATGGAATTTTTTCTGAGATCAATGCCAAAAATGCGATTGAATTGAATGAACTGACAGAGCATTAAGACGATGCAGTGATAGCAGAGAAGTTTGCTGCTGGCAGCTCGTCTTACTTTAGATTTATATTCGTAGGCCGGACATTATTTATAGGCTTGTTTTTGAACACAACAGCGTGAAGTCGGCGCAAGATAGTTTGGTTTTGGGTTTATTTCCAACACAAAAAGTTGGGGGTTTCCCAGACAAAAAAAGCTGTTGATAAACAGCTTGAAGGGACCTGGAGGACCGTACAGTTGAGAATATATGCCAGCATTTGTGATCGTGAATTGCTTACTAAAGTCGGCATAGGTATAACTCGGTTCCAGAACAAAACAACCGTAAACTTGAAGTCATTTCCGTCAAACCATTTTGACAAATAGGATCTACTGATTTAGATTGTGCCGCTAATATCAACGGTAGTAATCAATGGCGTAGGCGTGGTGTGTAAAACTGTGTTTTAAGCTTGTTGTCCCCCCCCCCCTCTTCACCTCCAGTGCCGGGTCGGAAAGTGAACAAACATTACACTGGGTCCCCTTCACGGCCCCCAGTTTTACTAGTATTTCGTATTTTTCTTTTATAACTTCCAGCGACATAACATTGCAGGTCATAACAGGTTATAAGAGGTTATAACAGAATGGCTTAAGCATTCAAAAAAACTTGAAAGGTGAGGAAGCATAATGTATGTAAAAGTGTGCACACTGATAGCGAACGAGATTTTGTGCGTCAAACGTATTACGTACTATCAGCCAGTAATATTCGCGTGTTCGATGTACGACACAGTTTACTTTTATGTGCCGATTTCCCCCGTCATAAAGTGATATCACTGGTAATGTCTCACGCGTACTAATTAGTTTTGTAGTGACAAAATGAGCTTACTGATCTATCGACGTTTTCTCTAACATTACTGAATACAAACGTTTGAATGCTATCAAAGTAAGGCACTGACGAAAGATGAGGACGCAGCCACGCAATACAGTAAAAAATATAGCAAACATACACAGAAGGATGTGCGTGACGTTGTAAATGACTCAGTCACACAAACTAAACTGCGTCTAACAATATATCGCATCGCTTTACAGTTGGAAATGGTTTGCCCGACAGTAAACAAAACGTCGGAAGTTAAGTTCTCACTCTAGACTTTTATATATAGGCACTCGCAGTAGCGTTTTCCGTAGGAAACAAATAGTTTTTGCTACAGCACTATAAACATTTCACCCGGCAGGAACGAAGACAGTACGCACACACTGTTCATCGCAACATAATGCTGAAAGATCATAACTGGCGCATTTGGTACATATCTCTAACGCGTAGTTAAACAAAGTAAGCTGGAACAAGATAATTAAAATACTCACGTTGAGATGTATCGTCGAGTTCGCCACCTCAAAGCTAATCCAGTTCAAGCGGCAAGACGAAGTTGTCTTCGCGGTGCGCAGAAAAACTTGACGAACACTACTAAATGTATCCCTTTGCCACCCAGTTAAATATTTTAGCTTTCGTGCCCGTTGTGCAGCTGATGACCCATCTCTACGATTCACACTTCACGCAAACTTCACCACAACACCGATGTCACCGCACAATTCCTTTGGGAGTGGCTGCTCTGAAAACGTCGGAAAGGGCACACTGAGGACCCTCACCGGTTTGACAAACGATCGACGCCGGCCGAGAAAAAGAACGCACGATGAGATATCAGGCCGTCAGCGTAGCGTTGCCGTTACGGGCCACAACTCCGCGTGGCACCGTCCTTTCCGCAGAGCCAGTGTCAGTCACGGAGCACGAGACGAAGAAAGCGGTCCTCAATCCCCCATTATCGTCCGTGCCATTGGTGCTATCGCCATGGGGGTATAAGGCAGCTATAGCCTCAACGATATCTGCGCCACTCCTCCATCACTGGAGGCGCGAGAGCAGGGACGACGACGACGGATGCAGAGGTTCGGCTTCCCACTAGTGCAGCTCGGATCGAACCTCGGAGTTCCACCGCTTTTTTTTTTCTTGGGATAAAGGTCAGTGGTGTTCTTGAATGGCTCGACTCCCGAGAAGCAACGCTTCGGTCACACTTCCGTCGACGGTCAGCGAGAAGGCCACAAAGATGTGCCCTTACCGTACGTCACATGGACGGGCATCACGGGCGCGTTGGTGAGCGATGGCACTGCCGGTGCCGTCGGCGTCGCGGCCATCACTGCACGCCGGCGCAATCAGCCACGTCTCGCTAGCGTTGGGAGGAGCTCGCCCCGAGAACGGTGCCGGCCTCGCCCGAGCGCCCTCTCTGAGAACTGGTGGCAACCGCCCGCGTTTACCCCTGCCGGCCTTTTCAACAGGCGGCCCGCTCAACTCTCGTATACTGTGCGAGCTCATCTGCCTCTTGTGCTTCGTACGTTCATTTCCCTCTCTCTTCCCCTACACCTACTTACCTCCACTTTCACTCCCCTCCTTTTGTCATCGGCTAAGGTCTTTCGTACAGCTCAGTGTGACGAGTGTAGATGTGAATCACAGTAGCCACAGTGTGTAAGTACCGAACAGGCCATGTGTATTTCTTCGAATGCGGCACAAATATTCCAATGCTATTTCTTATCAATATTGTCATTTCAGAGAGGCTCCTACCTTATCTATATGGATAAACAAGAACTGCTGAAATCACTCCGGCTTACATATGGGCGGATTGAAAAAGTAACATGGTACCTTATTCATTTGCCCAAGACGACTGGTAACGTGAAAGTAATATTTTTTTCTCTTCAGTTGGTTGTACTCATCCAGCCTAAAAGCTGTCTGCTATCAACTTAGTTTTGCACTGCTTCATAGATAGCAAGAATTGGAAGCTTTGTGCACCTCTCGTTATACTGTATTGCCTCCGTGATTGCCCCACCTCTTTCCAAGCCACGGTGTCATATTATGACGTCATAGTCAAGTATGATGACGTCACTAAATTTGACAACCTTTGAAGTTAGGATGAAAACACAGCATGGACTTCATCACATGTTTCGCGTTCATTTTGTGGCCTCTTCGTGTTCACGACCATTCCTGGCGTTTGACGAAGCATCTAAAGTTTTCGCCTTACATGTGCTCACTTGCGTGCTTGGCAGTGTAGTAGAATCTATCTATCTATCTATCTATCTATCTATCTATCTATCTATCTATCTATCTATCTATCTATCTATCTATCTATCTATCTATCTATCTATCTATCTATCTATCTATCTATGTGCAAATACCCTAAAAATATTCCTTGCACCCCTTCAGTTTCTTTTCCCTGAAGCTCCCTCATTATTATCTTGAGGAAGCTCATTTGTAGCCCCATCGATACGAGCCAAGAGCGGGATCCTCCCGCGTTAGACAAACTGGCGCTCTTCAACACGGAAGGCCCTGTGAGGGCTATTTTGCGTGTCTGCCGGAGTTCTTGTTGCTGCTCACCGTCGTGCCAGTAAATATGGGAAGTATGCTTAAAGCTGTAGCGAATGTTTCCCGTTTAAATGAATGTACGAGACTGGGCTACTTGGTAATACATTTCTACGAATTAGCGCAAAACAGGGCAACGTATACAACGAAGGGAGGAGCAAGGAAAAGGTTTGTACGCTATCAGCTGCTGCTTCGCTTCTTGAAGTCGTTCATTCAGATCCCGTTCTCAAGAACCGACGCAGCTTCAAGACTTCGTTCGCTTGCACGTGATCTCACACTTGTGCAATGTAACTCGACAGAATTCACAAACGCGCGCCTGCATAACTTGGATCCCGATCTGCAGCTTCGTCTTCCCTCAGGAATATCTCGAGCTGAGGAGACTCTTCTATGCCGCCTGTGGCTTGGAGTAACCTTCACGAACGCATACTTCTATCTTATTGGAATGGCCAGCTCTTCTACATGCACTTACTGCAGTTGCGAAGAAACCATCGCGCACCTTCTATGTGAGTGCACCCATTTCAACGCGCCAAGACAAGAACTTACTGCAGCTCTGGATAGACTGAATGATCGGCCTTTGTCGGAACAAAGAATTCTGGGTCATTGGCTGAGCCCCTCCTCAGCCCAGAAGGCTTTGAAAGCTTTGCTACGCTCTTTGTGGACAACTGGCCTAACAAACAGACTTTAGTGTCTTATACTCCTTGATGTTGCCTTTCCTCTGTAGCTATTTCTTATTTTTTTATTTTCTCTTATTCTCTCTTTTTGCAGTATTTCTTTTTATCATTTTTTATTCCCCCAACCCCTTTCTCCAGCACAGGGTCTAACAGCCAGACTTTAGTGTCATATTTTCCTTGATGTTGCCTTTCCTCTGTCGCTATTTTTTATTTTTTTATTTTCTCTCTTTCTCTCTCTTTGCATTTCTTTTCATCATCTTTTATTTCCCTAACCCCTTTCTCCAGCATAGGGTAGCCAGCCAGTCTAAGAACAGGCTAACCTCCCTGTCCTTCCACTTAAACTTTCCCACTCATTTAGATTTTTTTAATTAAATGTATATAAGGAGAGGTTGGTGCCAATGCATGGGGCCAGCTACTCCTCTTTTCTTGCACAAAAGTCGACATCGCACATTTTGTATCAAACACAAGGCTGTAAATATGTACATAGCACAACACTTACACAATGAGTTCACGTTTTTCAACACTGAGTGTCCACACCACACGTGTCCACACTAGATCGAAATGTGTCCGCACCACACTGAGTTTGTAAAAACACAAGTAAGCACGTCAATTTAAGTGTGCTCACAAAAACGTGAAAGTTCAATAAAATGTCTAAGGTGATCTTGTCGCTTAAATACTGAACTGTTTTCAGAGAGGTTTTCTCAAAAGTATCGTAATGAAAGACGAAAACACTGTTTTGAATCATACCGCGGTTAACAGTGAAGTACATTTGTTTTTTTGTTTAGTACTTTTGAGCTATTTCTGATTCCTCTAGAAAGTGAACGACTGCATGTGCTGCAGTGGCTTGTAGCTGTCCTTTTGGCCATAGACCCAAGATTTTTGAAATTGATGGGGGTCGCTTATCCAAAGAATTGAGTTTTTGAAATAAGTTCTTTCGAGGTACATCATGATTTTTACAATTCATAAAAATGTGTTCCACGTCTTCTTTAGCTTCTCCACGTGAGCAGGTAGGTCTGCCATCTTTCCATATTCTATACAGGAAAGCCTTCGTGTAGGCTGTACCAAGTCGAAGCCTATGAATGACTGTTTCTACCGATCGGCTAACCCTTAACGGAATATTAAAATCTATACCGGGATCAATGTTATACAACAGAGAGTTTTGCGCACCATTTTCGAACCAGGTTTCCTTAGACAGTTGACAGCTCAGCTTAATTATTAGACACCATGCATTGCTCATCGATAGAGGTAGCAGTGATATATTATTTTCTGGATGTGCTGCATGTGCAATATGACCAGCTATGTCGTTTCCTGTGATTCCACAGTGGCTTGGCACCCACTGGAACATTATGGTGTGGTTTAAATCTTTTGATATAGCGTACGTCCTCTGTATTCCATAAGCGAGCTCGCTAGCTTTGTTGCCTAAGCTGATTCGTTTTAAAGAAACTAATGAGGACTGTGAGTCACGGATAACTACACATCGAAGTGGACCCGGCTGTAGACATATGAAGCGTAAAGCAAAGAGTATTGCAGAGAGTTCTGCCGTTGTGGATGTTGTAAAATGGCTGAGTTTAAAAGCTTTTCTCGCTTGGTATGCAGGTACAAAGAATGCCGACGTAGAGCTTTGATTCAGACATGATCTGTCAGTGTACACGTGAATATAGTCTTCATAATGGTATAAAGGTGTGTTAAAGTTAATTGCTTTATTACAATATATGGGCATATCATTCTTACAATTTAATCCCGGAATCGAAGTTGTAATGTCTCGGATAAAGAGTCGCCATGGTGGGTGGGATGCACATGGAGGTCAGTATTCGTGCGTAAGCAGTAAATTCTTGAATTCTACTATAGTTTTATGTATTTTTGCAGCTTATTTTTCCTGAATAGCTCGGTAAGAGGATGATTAGCGTGTTGAGTTGCCAACCGAAGATAATGCCGGCAAGTTTCCATAAATCTCATAGCATGGAAAGTTGGTTGACGGGACTCCGCAATTACTGAAGCACTGGCAGACGCTCGCGGTACACCAAGACATATACGAAGGCTTCCGGCCAACAATCTTTGAATCCTCTCCTCTAAGTTACGTGATATCCCATGTAAAACCGGGGCAGAGTAAGCTATCCTCCGTCGAATGATTGCTGAATGTACACGCAATAAAGAAGAACATGAACTACCCCATCTCACTCCGGTCGGTCGACGTAATATATTGATTAGAGTTGACTTTGTCCTCTTATGATATTATCTGTGGTGCCCAAAAGTGACGTCTGTCTAAAATAACCCCTAAAAATTTGTTCTGTCGCACAAGTTGTAGGCGCTGAGAGTCTATCTGAATTTTGAATTTCTTGAGGAATTTCCTTGTGAATGGAAATACAGATGTTTTCTCATGAGAAAGAATCATGCCTCAGCTCTTAAAGAGGTCATTGATTATTGTCAGCCCATCTTGAAGTTTTTGCTGAACTGCTTGAATGCTCGTGTCTGATGCCCAAATGCACAGATTATCACTGCAATCCATCTGCAATCCATCTTAGTGTTCTGTCTACTATTCCCAACTTAATCAAACCGTGTAGTACATGAGCGTGCCTTGTAATGTCAAATGCTTGCTTTATATCTAGAAATACGGCAACGACGATTCTTCCGCAGTTCCTCTCATGATCTACATAAGTTAAAATGTCTAGAATGGCATTCATGGTGCAGCGGCGTTTACGAAAGCCTGCCGTATTTTCTGGAAGCACGTTCGTACATTCCACTCACCACTGAAGTCTAGCGTCTATCATCTTTTGCATAAGTTTACAAAGACAGCTAGTCAGACTGACAGGACAGAAAGATTGATTGATATGTGGGGTTTAACGTCCCAAAAGCATCATATAATTATGAGAGACGCCGTAGTGGAGGGCTCCGGAAATTTCGACCACCTGGGGTTCTGTAACGGGCACTCAAATCTTAGCACACGGGCCTACAACATTTCCGCCTCCGTCGGAAATGCAGCCGCCGCAGCTGGGATTGAATCCCACGACGTGCGGGTCAGCAGCCGAGTACCTTAGCCACTAGACCACCGCGGCGGGGCGAATTTGCGGAAGGAATCTATAGATAAAGGCGTTTTTCCTGGTTTGAGAATTGGGACCACTCTTGCAACTTTCCAGGAGGGTGGAAGACACTCTGTTGTCCATGCATCATTAAATATCTTGAACAAAGTATATGTGGTCACAGGACCCAGGTTTTTTAAAGCTGCATATGTTATCTGCATATGTTAAAAGAATATTTATTCTTTTATATTTATCCCTTTTTTATTTATTCTTTTTTAACTACCATGCTACACCTATTCCAACGGCAGGCCCTCTTAGTGGACACAACAGGAACGTACTTAATGAGAACACTGCGACGCCATCGCTCTTTGCCAATGCGTGGCCGCTTTGCCTAACATGTACCACACCCGTACGCAAAACAAGTCAGGACGTGTGAACAACAACCTCAATCTAATAAAACTGCATCGCCATGTCATCTGACGTGGTGAGTGCGCATGCGCGTCCTTTAATTTTCAGATATATATCGTTTTACTCGCTTGCAGTGGGCCAAGTGATTACATGTAGTGTTTTGCTCTATAGCGTCGCTTTCCTTCGTTCATCCGTACGAGTTCTCACCCTCGCTATTTAAAGGAAAAGAATAAATCTAGTTTTTGGTTCCCTATGTATTGCGGCTTGGTGGCGCTAGCCACCACCCGATCTAAAGGGTACAGCCATATCATTCATCCATCGATACATCCGTGACGCGCTCAATTCGACAGGGCACGGTGGCGGTGAAGCGTATGCGTCTCGCTATGTTCTGAATAAAAGATATCATTTTTTTGTCTCAATGGCGAACCTGTGCTGCATCCATCATAACTTCTCTTCTTTGCACGTGCCATGAGGGAAAAAAAGCGCTCGTGGGTGGGCGTAACACTGAACATCTTGCCACTCAGAACGTCGGGTTGGTTTGATCCACACGAAGACCGATATTCTTTATTACTTACTTCTTTATCTACAAGTACCCACGTGTTCCCGCTCACGGAGAGCGCTAATTTTTTGGACTCTGTATACCAACAACGCTTACGTAGACACTGTAGACACAGACACTGGGATATTTGCGAAAGGAGCTTTCAACACTAGCCCGTTATACGCTGCTATGCGTTGTCTGTGAAGCTAGCCGCGTACATTTCACCACCGCCGTGACTCCGTCAAGTTGAGCGCGTCACTTATTGAAGAAGAAAAGCAACGCCTAGCGCGTAACGCTGCACGTAATCACTCGGTCCACTCCAAGTCAGTAAAAAGATGTGGCAATGAAAATGAAAGGACGCACATGCGCACTCAGCTCACCAGATGGTGCGGCGATGTAGTTTTATCAGAAACTGCCGAACACTTGATAATGTTCTGTAAATGGCTTCACCCTACAGTACAGGATGATGGCGCAGAGTTTTTCAAGCACTTGGTTTAGGGACAGAGAGGGCAAAATAGACTTTAAGCGGGTGGAATTAACTAGAGAGAGGTTATCTGATTGGTGGCTAGAGTCAAGGCACGAGTGAAAATTAAACCCTTCGCTGGAAAGCACGAATCCTCAACCTCACTATTTAGAGGACAAAAATATAAATCTATTTTTTGGTTCACTAAGTATTACGGTTTGGTTGCGCTAGCCACCGCCCGATCTAAAGGGTACAGCCATATCCATCCATCCATCCATCCATCCATCCGTCCGTCCGTCCGTCCACCCGTCCGTCCGTCCGCCCGCCCGTCCGTCCGTCCGTCCGTCCGTCCATCCGTCCATCCATCCATCCATCCATCCATCCATCCATCCATCCATCCATCCATCCATCCATCCATCCATCCGTCCATCCATTCATCCATCCATCCATCCATCCATCCATCCATCCATCCATCCATCCATCCATCCATCCATCCATCCATCAGATTGCGGTTATCGCTCGCGCGTCCCGACTTATTTTGCAGACGGGTGTACTACGTAATAAACAGCGTATGACAACTGCACTTACGCACTATTATAGAGTAAGAAGCCTTTAATTATTACGGGTGTTGTGGTACTGGTTTAAAGGACAAAAGGATAGATCAAGTTAATTTGGCAGTCTCGTCTTCTTTCTTTACGCACCCTTTTTTACGTCTTTTATCAGTGGATAGAGGCACGTCGCCATTATCACCATGTTAGGACGCACGTGAGCAGTAAAAGACAGTAGCTATAGAACATAAAGTGAAAGGCACACTGTTCGGCTACCGTCACAAGTTCCACTAAATATCCCAAAACATATCGAAGCGTCAGGACAACGTTGTAGAAAATGAACATTCGTGTGTGTCTGTGCCTGCCCGACAGCGACAATTGGCATCCCGTACTTCCACAAGCAATCAAAAGTACGAAACATATCCAGACCGGCTGAAGCAAGCACCATCGGCGCTAGATTTAACAGTACCTGCTCCCTCAAGGGGGATATTTTCACACGGTACAACAATCTATTCGCACAGAACCGAACGCTGCTACGGATGAGCCGTAGAGTAACAGCAGCAATATGCGCGCCCGTGCGTTAAAGGGGGCTCTCCGTCGCAGACCAATCGATACGTCCCCAGGGTTCACGCTGGCGTGCACCGGTCTTCGTCAGTTACGCCGCTGTCATTAAGGCCTCTCAGCAGTGCCATTTCTGGGCCAGACGCTGAGCTCCTTGTTAGCCTTACTTACGCTTGCACCTTTGTTTCATCCTCTCACAAGCGCAATCTCGTTCGTGCAATTCCTGAAAATCTGCGCACGCTTATCTCCCGTGTCAATGCATCCCAGATACGGCTCTGGCGTAACATCTAAATACTTGGCGCTTGGGCCAGGCAGTAATCCGAATGCGTTGCTGGGCGAGTTGGCATTACTTTACGACAGTAATCCGAAGCAGCATACATATAAAACTCTCAGGATTTCTTATGCAATCACAAAGGCCGACTTGAATGTGAAAGAAATTCTTTCTTTTTTTCCTCCGGTTGGGGTTTCGATTCTCCCCCGCCTTCTTCTGAAAGCTGTCCACACCTGACGTCGGTTTGCACTGTCTGATATATTGGCAGAGTTTTGACTACGTGACGCCATCACGTTATGCGACGTGAGAGAGACGTTATGACGACGTCATACATTTGGCCATCTGTGACGTTTTGATGACGTCATCGAGCGATGATGATTTTTCGCGTCACTCATGTTGATGCCGACGCCATTAACAGTCAATTGTTTTTTTTTTCGCTTGATGAGGCATCCGAGGCTTTTTCCTTACAAACCTAAAAACTTGATTCGCATCATCCACGCGTGTCGCGTTACGTCGATGACGGCTGTCGTCCCTTTCGCGACGCCATTGATATATTCAGCCTATCCATTCGTTCTCAGTTTTGGTTTTTGCAACCATGACCGGACTAGACAGGCTACGTTGCGGCTTTCGCAATGGAGTTCAGAGCATTGGTAGCGTTTCTCCGCAGTTACCCACTGCTCAACGCGAGGGGCGCAGTGACACTTCCACAGGTAAAGCGATTTCGCCTACTGCTTTGGCATCTCAATATCTTTTTTTTTTTCGTTGCGCATCTGCTTTTGCATGGCCTGCAGTCACGAACGCAACGGGGAACAATGGCTAAGGTCCCTAGATGAAACAAGGTAGCGTCACTCATTATTCTCGAGCCGTCCTCCTTACTCTCTCGATCACTCCTCTTTTTCTCTGCCATCCGCGTCTGTAATTGGTGCATTACTTGCACGTGATCTTGCAAATGGCTGGTGGTGTTATTTATTATTATGCAAAATGTTCAAAACGAGTACGCATGCACATATGGCTCCAGCCGGATTCTCGCCGTGACCAGAAGACAAAATCGTAGCCAGAACATAGCTAGGAGGAGCATTTCGGTGTGCGCTAAGTCGACCAAGATTGTTTCGCCATGCTCGTTCAATACAACGTCTGCGTTTTTCAGCAATGCTGCGTTGCCGTAAACAACAGAAAATAGTTTCGCTCTCTTCAACTTACCTCGTGCTTTCCGAGATGAAGCGCACCATGAAGTGCAACTATGAACCATTTCACGCGAATGCTTTCGTGCAACTCCGTCAACGTATGTTGACGCGGATCTGCGAAGCGAGTTCACTTGTCGGTTTTTATTGAAACGCCAGGCGCGCGTCTAATGCGTGTCTAGTGCATGCCAGTTGGTAAAAATACATGTGGGTATGCACGATTACAGAGCAGCTGTAGGTTGTAATCAACGCACCTTCAGAAACATTTCACTCTTGACCAGTTCCCGCTTGAGCCGAAACGCGCTGCTTCGAGACACTTCACCAGTAGAACTCTCACTTTTCAGGAAGTTCCCAGCACCGCATCAGAATCACTTGGCATCACAATTGTCCAAATAGGCACATTTAAAAAAACGTCATCGCAGTGCTGCTGGACGAGTGTTCGTACCAGTCTGGTCGTAGTTATTTTTCTTGCGTGTGCACAAGCCGGTTGTAATCAATCGTCACAACGTCACGCCCTGTGGCCACTTACAGGATCCAGCAAGAAGCACGTTCACAGTGTCACAACACGAACAAAACACAATCGGAGAAGTGGACTAGTTAGAACTGGACGAAATACCACGGCCGTGGAACTAAAATGTACTACGCGAGACGCCATGGCTAGTGGTGTAAAGTATAGAACTGCACAACGTTGCCGGTTGAGTAACGCACATCCCGCTTGCTCTTGTGTTGTGCCGTTTTCGTTCATAAAGGTAACTGTTTATTCTACGTCTTATTTCGTTCCATTTTGTTTCATTTACATCTATTCACCGTAGCAACAGAACCCAAACCATCGCTTTTGGATGAAAGTTTTGAACCTTCTAGGGGGCGCTTCAGGCAAATACGCGAGGAGGAAAAGGGAGGGTGTCGCTACCTTGGAAACTTGTTTCATCTAGGGACCTTAACAATGGCAGGGTCGCAGCGACAACACGATGCTGCGGTGGGAGGTGGAAACAGACGCACTGCGAAGGCCGTAAGACGGAACGCTCGCGTGCCTTTCAGTCCGGCCGTGTTGCAACAAAGCGAATCAAGACAATGCCGAAATGAAATCAACGAGGAGCTGCGAACAATCTTACCACGCACCGCATGTGCTCGCTAACTGGTGCGAAGTTTCGTGCGTCGTAACTACTGTTCGAGTGATGAGAATCTGCGCATGTATTCCGGTATCCGCAGCAGAAAACTTCAAAGTCAACTAAAACAGAACTAATGTGCGCCTGTTGTCGAGAACACAACAGTATCAGCTATGGTTTCTTACTTCCGTATAGATGTGGATGGTGTTCCTATTCGTATAACTTTTTGAACGCTCGCAATCTTATTTCTAACTGCTGAAGGCAACTACTGTTAATAAAATATAATAAACGGGGCTGCTTTGCACTATCGTATAGTATTACGGTGTCATAGAAGAATCGATGCGGCTCGTCATGGTGGTGGCAATGATGATCATTATTAGAGGATGATAACAATCTTTATACGACTCGTCTGAGCACGTTATTCATCTTCCCGTGAGGCAGACAGCCTCCTCGTTTGAGGAGTCAATTAATTCATTTATGCATTAATAATGTTGCTCCCTCACATCCGCCATTACGCAATACGTCCCACAGCTTACAGCTTGAGTTCCAATCGCATGCCCAGGTTAAACAACAACTTCCGCTTCTTAAAAACAAGAGAGAATAAATGCATGCATGTGTTAGAACATTACGTCGTCTCCCGCACACTCGCGCGTTTAGCGTCGGTATGATTGATTGCCTTCAGTTCTCGTTAGCGAACGCACCAGCATGTCGTTGCCTTCCGATCCGTTTCGCACGTCACATTAGCCCAAGGACTGCACGAGAGAGGGAGCGACCAGCGCGAGCTGCGCAAGTACATCTACGACGAGGGCGGTGCCGTTGGGATGTAACTTATCATCAGCCTCCCGAGACTTCACCCCGTTCAAAAGCTGCGATGACTAGTTTCTTCGCGCCGGAACGCTACATTATCACTCGCCGGTTTTAAGTTGGCCGGTTGTTCTTTCACCGTCGCTTCTTTTCGTTATTGACGTCTCTGCAACGAATCCTGTGATGCGCAAGAGCAGCTTGCGAGAATGGATGACGGCTGATCAGTATACAGTTATGTAGACAACAAAAGCGAGCCCTGATTCCCCCCCCTCCCTCCCAGATAAAAAGAAGAACCTGAAGGGCGCTTGAGCATCGCTTTCATGAGTACGACGAACACGATAGCGTAATCGGACCCCTCTTGCATCACCTTTTCGTTCGCTATAGCTAGGCTTTGCTTCTCGGACACCTCAACCCTGTTACGAGGAAAGGAACTTTTCGCGATTCTTAGCTACCCCAGAATGAATACTGCACAAGGTTTTTTTTAGGTTTTCTGCCCCTTTCCATTCCCCCAACGTAGAGTAACAAACCGGGCATGTGCCTGGTTAACCTCCCTGCCTTCTCTCTTGTTGTTCTTGTCAGTGCATGAACTTTATATAACAAGACAGTGCCTTCCCCTCCCCCCACTCCAAAAAAAAAGGGTACGGGATAGTGAACACATATGATACAGCAGCTCGGTGCCATATCTTGTTTATTCACTGCTCCCGTCTCCGTCAGTTACGCCTTCACAAGAAACCGCCTAGCTGTCATGTCACCTAGCGTTGCCTAGCAACCACCTGGCACACCTGCACGTACTTCGTCCATCTTAGATATCATTTTCAACATGACCGAGCGACATAACATAGCATCTAGTCTCGCGAGTAAAATTGCGAAACATGATGCGAAGTGTCCCGTAGGCATGTTCGCGCTAAAACACTCTAACAACTATACTCGCGTGTCACGTTTCCGACAAGAATAGCTCCGCTGTTGGTTCCATCCTTGCACCACTAGTTCAAGATGTGCGCGTTAGGCTCTTTCAAGATGGCGTACGCGAAGATTGCATTCGTTGCGTACATACGCTATTTTCGTCACCTAAAGTGAGTGCCCACGAGAGTTGCGCGTGACGCATGCTCAGTGGTGACCAACACTAACGCAAAGCTTCACTTATACCCTGTAGTAAAAGTGCCTATCTTTTATTGCGATTGCGTTATAGAGCTCATCTCGCTGAAATTCCGGTGTCGGCGTCGTTGGTTGCGAGCGAAAACCATCTTATGCGTAACCAAAAAATCGAGAACGACGCAAATGAAATAAATAATTAAAAAAAACTGAGAGTGTAGATCAGACACGGGCCGTTTGCGTAACAAGCGGAAGTTCTACCCCACGGCAATGAGTCTGCTTCAGCTTATAGTGAAAATAACCTCCTCTGCTTGGAAATGCACTAAAAGTAACACACGCTTTACGATTGCACGCGTTCTGTGTACAACATGAAATATTGCTGTAATATTGCATGGTACGAGTGCCCATTGCCATCGGGCGATAGAATATGTGATTATCATAAGGACTTCGTTGTTTAACGCCGGTAACACACAACAAGAAGCACACACGCTACTAAGCCTCTTCTTTTAAGGCCACGCAGTTGGCGCCCAGCATGTTAGAAAAGTTTTCATGATCTAAGTGCTTGCCCCGCCGCGGTGGTCTAGTGGCTAAGGTACTCGGCTGCTGACCCGCAGGTCGCGGGTTCGATTCTCGGCTGCGGCGGCTGCATTTCCGATGGAGGCGGAAATGTTGTAGGCCCGTGTACTCAGATTTGGGTGCACGTTAAAGAACCCCAGGTGGTCAAAATTTCCGGAGCCCTCCACTACGGCGTCTCTCATAATCAAATGGTGGTTTTGGGACGTTAAACCCCACAAATCAATCAATCAATGATCTAAGTGCTTGAAGTACCTACTAGGAACAGAATATCACTCTTGCGTTCAACTTTTAGGGCCAAACCACATAAGCGCGAAAATGCACGCGACAGCGACGAGCGACGCTATGAGCGACGAACCAGGGCGTTCGCGCGACGTGTCGCGTGCTCGTTTTCGCGCGATCGCTCGGTTCTCCAGATTTGGAAACCGTCGCTCATCGCCCGGAAGTGCTGGGCTCAAGCAGCGAATAGAAAAAAAACCGGAAAAGGATATACATCAGTGACCCGTGTCGCCAAGGGTCCACTGCACGTGACCCTGCCCAAGTCACGTGGGCGCAACAAAAAATAACGCAATGTTTATTACGCATGTGCATATAAAAAAGTGCTGCAAGGCAATAATAAACACTTTCCGTTTCATAACACAACAACATATCTTATTTTCAAATTGGAAACCGCTCGCTACGCGATTTTCTTGGTGCGAGTTGACGGCCTCATGCCAGCAACAGTGGAATTCGCTCGCCGAAGCCGTCGCGTGAATGAGGTTTGCCTGCGCTAGCGACTGAACGCGCGACGACGATCTACGTCGCGTCGCTCGTCGCTGTCGCGTGCATTTTCGCGCTTATGTGGTTTGGGCTTTAAAGACGAAGCTTCAGGGTCCCCTAATTTTAGCACCAGTCGTGTTGCCGAGGTCGCCAACGGCCTCTTTCGCCTTTGATGGGGGAATCGAAGGCTTTAAATCCTGAACAAGAATAGTCACGAGAAAACAGTCCATGTTTCTGGAAGATGCGCGAGTTGGTAAACCAACACCATCTGCAGTCACTGGCTTCAGTGTTCTGTTAGCATACCGGTTATGGCAAATTGGTTAATATCCCTGCCTTTCCTCTTTCTCGTTTTTCTTCAGTTAGCTCCAATACAGGGTCGGTATTGAACAGAAGAACATATTTCGTCGAGATTGAGTGGACGAGATGATTTTGGGCCACTCGCATGCGGCACACGATATAAGCGTAGTAATCCTATACCGATATCAAGCAGCCCTTTGAAAAAGATCGGACTGTGAGTTCGGTACGAGTACCAACTTTCAGGATTGCATTACATCGGGTTGCAAATCTACTTATTACCGAGTGCGGCAAATCCTCAAAATTGTTTAAAACAAATTACTTGTTACAGCACCTACGTTGCCTACATATGTCTGCATTGAAATGAACCCGCATGTTATTACGCTGCTCACGACAAGGATTAAACTGGTATTGTCAGACAAGCCTGTGCGAAGCGCAGCAAGCGCAGACTTTCTGCGCACTACCGTTTGTTTACAGATAAAATAAGTTCATGCGAGGGCTTAATTTATGTGCGCAACTAATCGAACAGATTTGTCTCAACCAGGTAAATGCGACACATTGTGTAACGCGTTCGAGCTTAGCTGTAACGTCACTTTCTCAAAAACATAAAAAATAGACCTTCCTGCACAGGGAAATTGGGAAGAAGCTAAGCTTGGCGTGTGCATGACTTCCTAATTTTAATTTTTTATTTTATTAATTCATTTACTCATTCATCTATTATTTCATTCATTCTTATCTTTTCTTTCTTGTTTCCGTTTTTTCTGCTTTTTTCTGTCGTATTGCGCAATGTTTCCCCCTATTGTTTGAATTCTACCACATCGAAAATTTTACAGCCCGCCGCAGTGGTCTATAGACCACTCACTATAGTGATCATGGCGCTCGACTGCTAATCCGAAGGTCGTGGGATGGAATACCGGCTGCAGCGGCTGAATTTTTTATGGAAGCAAAAATGCTTGAGGACCGTGTACTTAGACTTAGGTGCACGTGAAAAAACTCCGGGTGGTAGAAATTTCCGGAGCCTCATAATCTCGGCGTCTCTCATGATCATATCGTGGTTGCGGGTCGTTCAACCTGAGATATTACTGTTAATATTAAATAATAATTCACCCATGTACTTAGCAGTGCAATATTTGCGTTGCTACATGCATGAACGACACTGGTGCGTAAAGGAACGGAATGCAAAAAACAAAAGGTAACACGCTCGCTTTCCCTGCGCAGCGAAAAGTGACAGCGTGAAAGGACAAGTGACCTCGACAGAACATCAGACTTCCATATCAAATATGATGAATCACTGACAAACCGATGATGGGGAAAAGATCAGTTATTAGAAAACTGCGAATACAAAATACGAGTGTGACCAGCGTACTTTGGAGGGCTTACTTGTGTACACGCTAACTTCTGTAGAGTCGCCAACGCCGTGTTGAGCGCGTATAACTCTATCACAACACCAAACTTTCCCTTAAATCATTTTCTTGCTTGCAGTGGCGTAAATGAGGTGTCTCAAAAAAGAATATTAAAACGTGTCAATTATTCTTCCTAGGTCACCTTGCCGCCGCAAATAATATGGAAAGCTTTCTATGGGGACCCGCGGAAGGATATTAACTATGCAGCGGGTTACGTAGAATTCAATACGTGCTGGAGAAGCCGGCAAGCTCAACCACGAACAATGGCGCCGGAAATGAGCGAGATTGTTCCCCATTCAGCAGCCTCCGCATGGGGCTCGCAAGAAGAAGATATATAGCATGAAGCACTCACTGGTTTAGCTCAGGTGCACTGAACTTCCACCGGCCATTGTATATGGTGGGCCGAAATAGGCTGCATCTAATTACGCTCTGTTCTAATGAAACACCACATCCCTTCGCTTCGCTGGTTCTTACCCGACTTACTTTCCCATACCCACTTCCCTTCACGCTTTTTCCTTATCCTAAAAGAGCCAGTGACTCTGCTGTGCGTGCTTCAACGTTACTATGTCGAAGAAACGCAGTTCCCATGGCTGGAAGTGTACACTGCAAGGCGAGCAGATGTACTGGCAGACGCCAAGGTAAACTACACGTGATCAATGAAGCGTGGAAGCCGAGAAAACACACGAGCTTGCGCTGAATGATCAAACTTTGTTACACATGGCGGCCCGCCATCTGTGCGCATATCCTGCTTTATTAGCATGGACCAACTACGCCGCCAAGGAATCCTGAGTGGGAAAGCCAATATTCTCGGTTACAAGAGTCTGTTCCGAGCTCGCCCTATAGAATACGGTGGAGATGACACGAAGACTGAGCGGAGAATGCACTAGCAGCGTCTACAGAGACGGCCACAAGAACGAGCATGGCGTCTCAAACGCGTGTGCGGCATTTGCTTCAATATTCAAAGTATCAGCACGGGCGAACGCGTGAACGCCGCCACCTAATCGACATTTCAGCTGTATATAATGAAGGACGCGTGGTTGTTGCGCTATTCTTTCGCCAACTCGACATCGTACCTCCAACAGACGTGTTCATCGGCGTTTGTCCTCTTTCTTACAAGTTATTTCGTTCGACCTGTGGCATGGAAATGCCCATTCTTGCCTGCAACAAGGGCGCACAGGCAGCACTCTCGTGCAGCTCATTTTCCTTATATCGAATGTTACAGATATATAAATTAAAACATTGGAGCTGCTTACAACGAACGCCCGCAGATTTTTCTGTATAGTAGCGAATCAGTTGAAACAATGTTTTTAAACAAGTAAACACCAACATTTCTCGCTAAGAGTGCCACCAGGGGCGCTCTCTTTATGGCCGTTAGTACATGGGACGTCGTGAGCACAACGAAATCGAATGCGAGACATCATAGCCACGTGATGATAAGCGTTTACTACCTCGTGCGAGGGTGCACAGTGTGTGCGATTAAAAGTACGCTATGTTGGGCCAGTTGGTGCATCGTTACTTCAAAGACGTGGAGCAGGCTTAAACACAAGAAGAACGACGTTGAGACAGAAAGAGCGCTTTTTCTATCTCTTTTTGTTGTTCTCGTTTTTTAAGCTTGCGCCATTTCTTTCAAGTAACTGTGTTAATAAATTGATGAATCGGGCCACTCGCTGGCGTTGCGGCATGAGCTATGTTCTTCGGCAAGACCAAACGCGGAAGGTGAGCCCGATCTTCACCGTGGGCGTCGTTTACTCATACTGACTAACGCACGACCACGAGTACAAACTATAGTTGTTTATGAGAAGGCCCCAGTTGAACTCGTGACTGTCATATGGCAGGTGTGACTGTCAAGCGTTTCACGCTAAGCGGAATTTTTGCATATAAAGTAATTTGGTCAGCTGGAACTACTTGTGCAAGGAAGGAGCCTTCAGGGGAGCTTTTATTGACAGCCGAGTTTCTTCGAGCTTCTCGTGTTGCTCGTCTTTCAGTCCACACAGCTTGCTTCGGAATCAAGACCGCGTCAGTACGCTCTAAATTTTGATGGTACTAATTATCTAGGGCTTAATTAACAAATCGAGAAGTTTTTTTTGGTTGGTAAGGCTCCAACACGTCAATGGTTATCACGAGTGTAATTAGCATGATATTTGTTAGAGGTAATTAAGAACGTCCTAATTATTAATAATACAGTCGGTCAGGTCTTAGTGAATAAGCACTAAGTGCTTGAGTTAATTTAGCGCGATAGTAATTAACCTAATGTGTATTATTGTGTTCCTAATTAGCTTGCTCCAAATTTTGCGGGAATTTATTAGCATGGTCTTAGTAATATGCGGCTCAAATAGCTAGGTATTAACATCACGTGGCTTGGATAAGTTCCTTATTGTCACAATAAAGAAGTGGCTAATATAAAGCAGTGCCTTTGGTGGGATCCACTTTTTCACTGTTGATAAAGAACATCCTTACTCAATGACTTCTTAGGAATGATCGGTTTCACTTCAAAACCCATTCGTCCATGGTGTATGTTTTGTTTTCCCATGCCTGCAATTTTACTCGTGCAAATAAAAAGATTTTAATTAGCTATCGGTTCGCGTATGCCATCCTCAAACACACAAAGAAGAACAGAAAACATTAGTATTGGAGTAGACGATTGCTAATGTTTCTAGGCTATTGAACCTTACGTGTGGTCGTCCTATAATTCTTCGCTCTTATCGTTGTTTATTAGGAAGTGTTTGTTACAAGATTTGACATAGATCATGAAAGCTGAAAAATTCCCAGCGGCGACAGCGAATTCTAAAGAGCGCAGCTGCACAAATATTTCCAAAATTTCTTCCAGACACCCTGTACGGCTGTGTGCGTCTGACAGAGCAGATGGGGCATATAAAAAAATATTTTCCTGAAAGGGATTACTGTCAATTAGGTACATGGTTAGGGCCAATTAGGAAGTGAGCTTATTTTGCGCAGTCTGCTGGCCGGTACTTGGCCTTCAGTGACCGTTGCCGATCCAATTTGTTTGGATATTAATTTTTATTCTTCTTCATTTTGGTAAGGAGGATGGGTTGGACAAGAAGAGGCAGGGTAGTCTAGGCGCCGTAGGTTGCCGAGCATCGTGTGTTTGCTCAGAGTCGGTGAAGCAAAGCAATACCCCACCGTCCGCCGCCAGCATTGTCACTGACCGACAGCTCAATGACGGCTGCCTGTTTTTCTGTGTTGCGTAAACTGCAGCCTGGCGGTAAATTATTGGCACGCGTAAATGTTGTCTCGGAAGAGACTACTGGCCAGCGCTCGATCGATTGAGTTCATGTCAATGCAGACAGGAGGGACAGTGGTACGTGGCTACGGTAAGCGTGAAAATTTGAGAGACACAGATAAATCAGTGCTGCGATGGTGAGGATAAGTGTGATTTTGACGCATTTGAGAACATAACGTTACTGAAAAAAAAGGACAGACACAATAACAGCAGCACCACATCCAGTGACGTTGCATTTTACGCTTTAGTGACATTTGTTTATCTCAGAACTTCAATATATAGATTGTGCATGGTGAAACAAGGGTAGATGCCTTCAAGAGCCCTGGGTCAGTAATTAGGACAAAATAACCATAAAAAAACGAAAATCACTGTCCGTGCTGTCTTACGCTGGGCTTTTGTTTTGATAATGATGATGAACTGCAAATAAGCTGGACAAACTAAATTCTTAGTGAATGTTGTAAGTATTTCGGTAAAAGCGGAGGAAAGAGTCCACAATTTCAGAAGCAAATGATCACCCTCGACAACATACCTACGCAGCTGCAAAGGGCTGTGTAAAACGAACAGGCTGATTTGTAGGCACCAGGCTGTTTTTAACGACGAATGAGGGAATAAATAATTGTCCGTGAAGGGTATGAATGGAGGAATTAAAGAATGAATATTTACTCTCATTACTAGACTATTAGCTCATCGAAGTCATCACCAACTGATCCACGTGACGCAGACGCATTGCTTCTGAATAGTTAGCAGCTCCTCGCGCCGCAGCATTACGTCGTAATTTCCAGTAAACCAGAGAGAGAAAATTTTCGAAGCTTGCACTAAGTGGCGCAAAGTTGGAGACAGCAAAACTGAATGACTCTGGTGGTTAATCTGTTTGATTCTGGTTTGCATGTATAGACCTTAGCTATAGCGATGAGGGTTTTATAGGTTGATTTTAGGTTGTTGCAAGGCTTTCGTTAGGTGCTGATATGTTGTCGTTACGTTGATGCTCAGCACAGAAAGGTTCGAGTTGAGCCACTTCGTCGTCGTCGTCGTCGTCGTCATAATAATAATAATCATCATCATCATCATCATCATCATCATCATCATCATCATCATCATCATCATCAGCCTGACTACGTCCACCGCAGGACAAAGGCCTCTCCCATGTTACGCCAGTTAACCAGGTCCTGTGCTTGCTGCTGCCAATTTATACCCACAAACTTCTTATACACTCGCAGACGACAGGGTTGCCCAAACTCCCTAGACCGAAAGGGGCTCTGTAACCAAGCGTTTGCGCTTCTCATAGATGTAGTACGTGCAGGTCGTCGTGGGTGTAAGCCTTTCATCGCTTCGGCGTCTTCTCGCCGCCGCGGTTTCCTTTTCGTTCCCAAGCGTTGGGCTAAGTATTGCCTTCTTTCCTTGTTTGGTCAATGAAAGAGATGGATTCTCCGCTCGGTTACAAAACGCACGAGCTAGAGCGTCCGCCCTTTCATTGCCTTCGAGACCTGCGTGTCCCGGGCACCAGATCAAGCCAATTTTACCTAGGGAGATTCTAGCTCACCAGCGCTTCACGCGTCAAAAATGTGGAACACCTCACAGATCCCTTAATGGGGAAGAGGCCACTGACCTTAGAAAAATTCAAACGGATGTATTTCCGCACCTACTGAAGTTACACGCGATACATCCAACTCTTTACCCGGCTGTATGTCCATGGTGCGGTGGAAGACCGACTCTCTACCACATATCGTGGGGGTGCGATCGTAAACCAAGCGACATAACCAATTTTCTCGGCGAACCTTTAACACCTAGTATGGAGCAGTGGGAGGCACACCTCGCTAGCTCGGACCCAGGGGTGCAGCTCGCACTACTGGATCAAGTCCGGCGGGCGGCTAAGGCCAGTGGAGCCCTGGACGTAGGGCCCCAACCATAAAGGCTCTAAAACGCCCCTCTCCCTTTCCCCTTCAATAAAGTTTTACTCTCTCTCTCTCTCCTTGTTTGGTGGACCAGTGGTGAGTAGTCTGACGAAACCTATTTCTGAGGCCTGATCAACCACACAGGAAAGACCACACGTATTACGGCCGCCTCAAACAGATTCGCTACTAATATTCTCAATCCCACCATATCGTCGCCTATTGGACTATAACATGTCAAGCGCAGGTCACCGAAAATGAATGGAACAAGCATAGAATCACCTCACGGCAACGGGCCGACTTTGATGCGCGTTCGTTCAAGTTAGTATACAGTGAGAACAAAAGACGTTTGTTAAGAAGCAAAGAAGTTTGCCAGAGTACGCCCACAGCCATTTTCTAATCAAGCAAGAAAAAATGAAATGCAACCAGATTGCTTAGAAAAGATTAACACCATAACAACGAATAACCGTAAGCCACTTGTACGCCAGTATGTGACGTTAGGCCATTGCGCCTTTCTTTGTTTTTTTTTGTCGCATTCAATGTGCATCACACCGAAGTGGGCACCTGCACCTGTTTCTCGCACTGCCCTCAGAAGCTAGGTGACAACAAGATTTTGACATCCTTATCTACTGTAAACATTATTACAAGTTGAATTTGTTCCTCGATAGTCAGTTGGTACAAGTCGAGCTACAATGAGCAGAAAACGTAAGTTTCTGTTTGTTTGGGCAGCGCAAGGTGAAGACCATGATCACTTACCTTGCTCAACAAAAAAGAAAGAACCGCGATCGAGCAGAGCCCTTACAGCAGTTTGCATTTAGTGATCAAAGTTGGGCTAAATGCGTAATAAAAAGTTCCGGGAAAACTAAACTTGCAAAAAAAAAGAAGTGGACTAGGAGCCCACTTACCTCCTTCTGGTACTTATTTATTTTTTTCTCTCTAATGAACGTTTTTGCATTCTAAGCGTTAAGAATTAAGATGAGCTAATAGCGGAAGGGTTGCACTCCACGTCGTTTTTGTTCCAGCGCCTTTGCGAGCCCTGCCTTGTTTTTTTTGAGTGGTTTGTTTTTTCTGAATAATCCTATATTCCAATTCGCTGGAATTATGTTGCATCAAACATGGATGTTCACTCATCGTGCATCAGATGGTATAACCACTTATCAACTAATCAATCAATCTTTGCGATCATGCAGATGTTGTAACTATACTACGTCACGACGCAATACCGCCCCTAACGAATCGCTAAAAAGGCTTCCCATAGACTGCTTTTATACGGCCTGTTAATACTCAACTCATGCTCCCGAATTATGTAGTACTTTAGAACTCAAGTTGTAAGTACTTTAATATATTTTGCACCATGGCTCCTACCTCTGAACCTCATGATAAAATGGACTAAAATTTCGGCGTGATTGCCCAATCTATGCTAGACAGGGGAGCAAACGCCACGTTAGACGACCCCCAACGCGTTTCGAAAACACATCCTATCGATTACAACCTCCGCAGACTGCTCCATCACTTTCGTGCCGAAGCAGGCATTCATAGGAGGAGGATCTGGCGAACGAAAGCTCCTTTTGCGCACTGCGCAATCCTTGGGCAATAATCACAAAACATAAACGTCAAACGATCAAGCTGCATATCCCTTCTTCGCTTGTAAGAGAAAAGAAGTCACACTATATATATGAAGCCACTAGCAAAGATCGAGAAAATCTAGCTTTTCTTTTTTCAACCAGCTTCTCGCTCTCTTCTCGCCAGACGAAAAACTCGATTCCGAAACAGAGATGGTTTATCCCAGTATCGATTCCTCCAGGGCCACGGAAAAATACACACGCGCTGTGAAGTTAAAAGTGGCACGCCAGGAAACGGCTGTAAACTCTCGCAATCAATACCCACGGACGCCGCCGAGCAATAACAATGTAGCCACGAACGAAGAAATTCGTTGAGCGTTGAGAAAACCCCGTTCAGTGGAAGCAAATAGGCAGCGGGTAAAAACTGAAACGTCCGAGAAACCACTCACTATCTTGCTCATCAACTTTCCTGCCTTTGGCAAACACAAGAAAAAAAGACAGAAAAGAAAACAGTAGTGCTCGCAATATTTCTTTTTTTTCTGGCGTTATTATTTCTGTATCGCTTTGTTATTTCCCGATTTCCTCCGTTAATTTACCCCTCACGGTGGCTCAATCACTATAACTATTTCGCTGCTATAGCTGGCTGAGGGTTATGGATTGGAGACGCATTTTTTGTCGCATTGTGCGAACAAGAATGCAATATACGAGGGTTAAGAAAAAGGCACAAGGGGGCACTGATCTCATGTCCAGCGTTTCCATTACATGTTAGGATCAAAAGAGGGTGAGTGAAATCCAAAACTGCCCTCACAACAAAACATGTTGATTGTTTCCTCAACAATTTCAAAATGTGTCTGCTTCGATTGTAGATTTTTTACGATCCCTTGACGCATAGCACGTTTTTTTTTTTGCTTGCTTGTCCTTTTATAGACAAAGCCACCTGCTACAAGAAAAACTGAATCATCACCCCCACCCAGCGCTCCTCTGTAGCCACCATACACTGCTTGCAGCACAACTTTCCACATGTAGCAGAGACAAACAAAACTGGACGAAAAAGCACGTCAAATAGCAACAAACTGAGCCCCCAATTTTCATTGTTCGGCACATTTATTTTATTCTTTTGCTCGCCCTACGCCTCCCTCCAATTCAAGCAATATTAGCGATTCAGTGACGTCTGAGTCACGTCCACACCAATAGAGAAACCCAAAAATGAATGGAATATCTGAGCCAATCTTACGAAGATGCAGCACATGTTGCAATAGCGCTTAGTTTGATAAGTTATGGCGACACCCTCAACCAGGTGCCACTCGTTTCGTCACTTGAAGAGCACAGGGTGTTTTCAGAGCTCTCGATATACCCGACTCCTGAATTCCGAGTATGTATTCGTCTACAGATTTTGATCTTCAATAAATCTGAATACCTGCTGTTCGTCGATCATCGTTTGTGTTTAGTGGTAGACGGCCATCGATTTGAATTCTCATTGATCGTCTCGAAGTATAGGCATTCATTCTTTCAGTCTGTCATCCTTTAGCATCCTCAGCATTACGAAATGCTTCTATCGTAACGGTCGGTAATCTTTCAGCGGAAACTCGACAGAGACGCTACCATATGGCGGCACAAAGTTAGGAAGCACCATCGTGAGGATATAAAAGTAACCTCTATTTTGCACACTCAAACAGAGAACTAGTAGGGTCAAAACTCGGACTAGTTGGTTAATGCTTATAACAGAAAAACGAAAACAGCGAGAAATTTTGACACGGCACACAAATTCACATACAAGCTGCCATGTCTTATCCATCTTCTACGTATCATGAGAATTTCGCGTTTCATAAAAATAAAGAACGCTTTACTACAAGCTGTGGCCTAGGATCTCAGAAGAACAGAGAGTGAACGAAGAGAGCAAAATCTTTAAATGAATCGATGACTGAAAAGACGGTAAGACGGTATTCTCGTGCTTTCTTCCAAAAATATTCCTGACGCAAGGGCTGACTTTCTGAGCATTAAAGCAGATATTCACTAAAAAATTGAAGCACTGAATTCTAGCGAAGAATGGCCGCATGGTGCAGCAGTCGATATCAATAAAGAAACGCGAAGTGAGAGCGATCGCACAAAGCTGCGGGCGACTGATTTTTTTTTTCATAAAGGGTTAAACAAAACCCGAAGTATTCTCATCCGTCAATAAGCGACTGCGATGCCGTGAAGTTGCGTCGTCTCGATTTATCTCGCTGGCGGCGTGGCACAGGCGTATACGTTTTTTAAAAGACCGCTTGAGGTACTCAATATTGAGGCACGATTCCTTTGGCTCTCAAACCAATCTTTAGTAGAAAAAAAAACCTCCTCTGAGCCAATTTCAAAGAGTGGTATAGATAAAAAATCCGCCTACAGCTCTTGCTGAATACTATTTCAAGGCCTTTAAATAATTCGTAGTCTCTGTATTACTCCATCTCCGTCCTCCCCTCGTTTCAAGTTTCCCCGCCCAGCTCCACCGAAGCAAACCAGATATCTATTCTAGCTCTTCTCTCGTTACCTTTCTTTCCTCTCTTCCTGTCTCTCAGTCGAACAAGCTTAAAACAAAAAGCCACGCTGTTCCTCACGTATCTATCTATGACCCCCTTTTCAGTGATGACGTGGGTCGGCACTGCCTCCAGCATCGTCCACCATTTAATGCTCTCTTCACCTCTCGCAGTTTTGCAGTGCGCCTTTGACCGGGCGACGACATCAGGGGATTATGTCATAATTACGTCAGAATGCCGTCATAGCTTTTGGCGATGTTTAGACGTTTGATGGTGGTGTCGTCACGTGATGATTTTTCGCGTCACTCGTGTTGAAGTCAACGCGTTTGATGAGGCATCGAAGATCTAGTCTTGAAATTATCTTTCGCTCTCTTCTCGGTTATGGCTCTATGTTAGCGCTCTGATAAAAAGTACTTTGATCATAGTAAAATATAAAACACTTGACAACGTCGGGACAGTCTCGGTATATGACACTAAGTCGAGATATCTTTTCTCGAGTGCCTACTCAAGGGTGAGCTCAGCACACCATAAACATCTGTACAAGCTCTTTCTTCCGTCTTGCGGCAAGGTCAAGTTGCCCGTCTCTCTGCATAAAACAGTCCAGCCGTTATTGCACATCTCTCTCGCATCGTTGAGTTCATAAGGCACATTGAATTTCCGCCACGTCCACAATTTCGCTTCGAGCAGTACGGATCGACCTTGTTCTCTCGTATTCATCTGCACAGCGCAAGCTTGCTCGTGGGCCGGTCAGGACGACGATGAAAAAAGTATAAGCTTCTGCCACCTCCGCATTTCAATCAAGTTTCATAGCCCCATCCTTTGAAGCTTCCCGCAGTATCTGTTAGCAATGTATGCCCTCCGGGACAGGCAAGGATGCGTGTTCAGTATCTATTGCATTCGTTTCAGCAGACACGCTCAGTTATGATGAAAGCAGGCTTTACAGTTAGCTGAATATTTCGAATTCCAGATATCCTCGACCTCGGTCAGAAAGAGGGAGTACAGGACAAAAAAGTTTTTGAATTCAACTGAGGCATATAATTGCAGATGTAACGCAACCTTCCTTGAGCGGATTACGATATCTGCGAAAAAAAAGAGGAGTTTAAAGAAGGTCTATAAACATTTTGTTGATTGCTTCGTTTTTCTTTTTGAGGAATTTTCTATTTCATCCTATAAACTTTGTGTACTCTTAGTACAGATCCAGAATAACAGCTCTGGTCAATCCGGCCGGCCGAGGACGCCACCAGGGCCCAAGGGCTCCTGGCTGACGCCCAGTCGTGGTATCAGCGCCATCGAGGCCGCCGAAATCTTACAATAAATTTGCTTCCTCCTCCACCTCACCGCTTAGGACAAAAGTTGTCAGCGACTTTCTTTAAACATGAAAAGCAATGGAGAGCACTAGACAAAACGTACGAAGAAAGTGAAAGCACTCTTTTTTTTTTGTTCGTCTTTGCGTATGTGTTCATTTATTTGCTCGCTTACGTTCCTGTTTGTTTGCTTTCTTCTTGTGAAAGACAGGCTCACAAAAACAAACAACCAAAAAATAAAGAACGCCAAGCACGCCGCCAACAAAGCATATACCGTTGGGAGAAACGTCGTCGTGGGACGTAATAATTACTTAGAACGTAACCACTGTGAGCGCCGAAGAAAGTCAGCAAGTAATAGACTGAAAATCTTTCCAACGTAATCAAAAAAGGGATCGTCAATTGGCCTCTCAAATGCCTGAGGTCACGCTTAGCGGAAAACTGACATGTGACGACGTGGCATCATCAGTGTACAGCTTGCATGATAGGGCCACGTTCCGCCTGGCAGTGTATAAGAATCGCTATCTTGCCAGTGTCCGTGGGGGAACAGTATTGTGTGTCGTGGCTCTTCGCGGTTCTCACTATATTACCCTCATCTCTTTTTACAGATTCAGTATTGTCAAGGGTACACCATTTTGTTAACAAAAAATTGATGACGTCATTCATTACGTAATTGACAAACCATGTGACCCTAAGCTGCTTAGCTGCGAATAGTCTTCTATCGAAAACAGGGGACCATTTCAACCCATGAACAACCACCGACAGCGATGGCTTGGCAGAAAGTCAATGATAATTGTTCGAATTTTACTTCACAAAACAGCTATTTGATCATCATAGAATATTTTCCGGCACAACGGATGATATGCGGACAGATACGGCTAAGCTACGCCTCCCTTAATCGCCATATGATTAAGGCAGACGATGCAGCTGAGGAATTCGGAAGCTTCAATCTTCTGGGTTTCCTTTACGCGCACCCAAATCTAAGCAAAAGAGCTTCGAATGTTTTGCCACCATCGAAATGTGGTCGCCCTGGTGGAGTTTCGAACCCGCGACCTTCAGTCCCATAGTCAAGCACCATATTCGCTATAAGACAACCTCGGTGTTTTTTTTTTTATTAACTTCCAGGACGGTATGCTAACCACACGTGTGTGACAAGTCTCGCGCTTTATTTTTTTTACCTAGGCCAAAGAACATACGATTAAAAAAAATTACATGCTACTGTTCCCTCACGACGGTGAATAAGTTTTCCTCGAGTTCCGCTCCAGTCAAGCTGCATTAATGTGCAGACGTCCGAAGATAGCACGCGAGGCAACGCATGCGTAGCAAATGAGATGCAAAAGAAACCGATAATAATTCGTAAAAAGAAACACGATTATAAATATATGACACACGTGGCGGCACCGACACCGGCTCTGTCGGCCTTCGTGATTTTGCTGGATCAGAACGAGCTCAAAGACAAAAAAGAAAGAATAAAAACAAAAACCTCATAAGCAAGCTTTTCGCAGCATCCTGCCAAACGGGGAACAAGACAAAAGGCAAAAGATTTTATCGCGAACTGCACACAACTGCGGGACATTTGTTTCGCTTTTTTCGCTTGCTTGTCGAACGGACGCTCGACAATGCCGGTATTGTACTCACCGTCATACCGTGCAGCAAAGGAGGAGCTGTACTGCGGCTGTGGTAACAAAAGCGAGGAAACGGGTTGTCGCAACTGAACAGCATAATTTATGCTTATTTCCAGAACAGTGTGATGATAAATATTATATTTAGAAATGTTCAATTAACAAGACTTTTGTCCCCGTGAAAATTCTTGCGTAAGTGAGTGGGTGTGTCTATTCCCGATGAAGATATTGTATTTTTCTATTCTATAGTTTGTCTGCTAGGTTCTCTCGGTGTTTGGAGTGCGTAATAATAATAATAATAATAATAATAATAATAATAATAATAATAATAATAATAATAATAATAATAATAATAATAATAATAATAATAATAATAATAATAATAATCCGTGATTTTCAGGTCAGCAGATGAGCACCTCAAAAGTGTTGAGGCTCGGGCGAGTTGGTTGTACATGAACTTAGCTTGGGTTAGCGCAGCATATTTGGTCCCTTTAAGGGCAATCATATCAGAGAATGACATATGGCAGAAGTCAGTCGCTTTGTTTCTTCAAACCAAGCTTGCATGTGTACGTGTTAATGACCCTTTCTGGATTAGGAACTCCGAGCAAGTAATTGAATTCTTGAATAACCACACCCCTGACCGTTACCAAGCCTCTTCGGTTTGCATAAAAAACTAGTATTACTCGATCCCTCATGGTGCTCTATGTCTGCTATTGAACGTGTCATAGACAATTACGGTGCCACGCGCTTTCAAAATGAAGCCTCATTGTCAATAAGTCATTTCTTAGAACTTTTATCTTTTTTACCTTTCATTTACTTTTATCTCATGGGATAACGCGTTGTATTCGCAAAAAAAGGGTGTTAGCATCGGCTCCTGCATAGCACCCATTTTTAGGGATGTTTTCTTTTTCGGCCTTAGCACTGCCTTGTCTACAACGTTAAATAACACACCCTAGTGTGCAAAGCATTTCGTTTTGACGATGATTTCCTCTTTTTAATTGACTGTACACTTGTTCACTTAGAAGCGAAGGTTGACGAAGTGTTACCCACTATTAAGGGATGTCTCGCACCCCTTGAAATTACTTGCGAACTTCCCCAACGTGCCTCTCTCAGGTTTTTGGATATCCGGTTGTTTTTGCTAGAAAAGTGCCCGTGCTGGTCGTATGAGCCATGGGAAAAAAAGCCTCTTGTTTCTTTTGTCTTGGCGCACTCAAAGCTTACAAAGAGAGGAATCGCAAACTTGTGCTTTAGAAATGCCCTGGCCAAATCGTGTTACCAGAAAATGATGTCCAATTTCGAGACTCAGATCAAGCGTCTCACCGAAGTAGGGTACCCAGTTCTGCTGCAGGTTTCTGCAGCCAAACGCATCCTGAAAGTTTCGCACAAAGACAGGCAACAATTGTTAGAGCGTTAGGGCAGTAGAATATGTGTAATCCCGTATATGCACACTATCTCTCATAACTTGAAGAAAGTGACCCAGTGGGCTAACGTACGCGTGGTGTTTTCAGCCCCCAAAAATCGAGGGGAGCTTTGCAAGTTGACCTGCCGAAATAATGTCATTCGCTTGGTCTGTGATAAGAGACACCAGGTCAGATGTGTAGATATTGTGTGCTGCGTTGTGCACACATTTTTGCTATCGTGTGGAAATTATTATATATGGCAGACCAAGCGGTGTCTTAGCGATAGACTACGTGAACATGACTACAACGCAAGAAATAAACTTTCAGCGGTTTTGTGTGCTCCGCTGATCTGTACGGCTGCACCGTTATTGACTGGTCTCGCAATCAACTGACCCGTGAAATCAGAGAAGCTGAAGCTATAGCCGAAATGGGAAACGTGTGTGAGTTCACCATCAATCGCACTGACGGATATAGAAATGGCTTTTCTTGGAATGACACCACGTCTAAGATGAGTTGTGTTTTTACGCTTGCATAAGATGGATGTCCAGGGCATGAAATAAACAGTTGGAAGTTTAGCGCCTACCTTTCTGGACGACTCTGTCGTTTTTCCCTTTTCGTATCCATATGTGCCGTGTTAACCCAAGCTAAGATGAGCACCTATTGAGTTTTTTTTTCTTATTTTGTTCTTAATTTTTCTTCTTTGTGTGTTTATATAGTGAATTACTGTTAAGATGTAGGGATAGCCGGCTCTAACGTAGCCTACCTACCCATGTTCTGCCAAATATAAATAAAAAAATGAGCACCTAAACCACTACTTCACCACGACGAACAGCAAATGCTCAGCATTTGTCTTTTATAAGTCGATACGAATAATTACCTGTATGTGTCGCATGTATTGACGAAACTAAATATTCGGTTTAGACAAGTGCGTGCGGAATCAAGGTTGTTGACGTCAGCCCAGCCTATCACGAGGCTGCACGGTTTCCTTAGCAAAAGGGTCAGAGAAATCGAAATGAAAAAAAAAGGCGGCGACAGTACACGGACGGTGAGAGAAAACAGATTCTCCGAGAGAAAAACAAAGAAAAAAACAATATGAAAATACACTCTAGGGAGCGCGCGGTAATCGCATTTGGTGCCTCGCCACCTCCCGCATGACCGACCAAACTTGAGAGAGGAGCACACCGACCAGAAGTAAGATAAATCCCCGGAAAGAGCAAATTATGAACAAAACACAGCTGAGGTGTCGGGAGACAGAAGAGAGAGTGAATGTGGGGACAACAAGAAGACATTGTGAAAGGCAGCGTTCCGGAAAGATAGCGAAATGCCGCGAAGCGTGCCATTGTTATCGGCTTGAAGCGAAGGTTTGGAGATATAGGTACGACGTGTGCGATATGACAAGGACAATGAAGACAACGATGGAATTATGACCATATAGGAAACAAGTTGATGATGCGATTAACCAACTCCATCATTAACAGTTTTTACTAGCAAAAAGAACATTCGTAAGGTGTTACACTCTTACAACGCAATGGTGCAACAGCTTCCGCTCTAGCACCTGCACTCAAGGGAGACGACATAAGCCGCAATGAGCAGTAAGGCTGATGCTTTGAACGCCTCATTCGACATAGATTCATCATCCAAGCTGTTAAAGTTCAGCGTTGTGTCGTGGCCCTATAAGTTATGATCATCATGAAACCGCACGTGCTCATTTTTCGCTCATTTATTATCTGCCCCCCCCCCCCCGAACACGCGCACCGATGTATCTGGCGTATTGCAACGGGAAAGCAGAAAGGAAAGGAGCGATGTCTGATTTGATTGATTTGTGGAGTTTAACGTCCCAAAACCACCATATGATTATGAGAGACGCCGTAGTGGAGGACTCCGGAAATTTCGACCACCTGGGGCACTTTAACGTGCACCCAATTCTGAGCACATGGGCCTGCAACATTTCCGCATCCATCGGAAATGCAGCTGCCGCCGCCGGAATCCGAACCCACGACCTGCGGGTCAGCAGTCGAGTACTTTAGCCACTAGACCACCATGGCGGGGCGGGAACGATGTCTAGGTGAAGAGCAGGGTGACGAAATATATAAAAAGTTGAAGCAGATAGACAGATGGAAAGATGTGAGCGGTGGTATTCGACAGGCATGCTGCCAGAACGTAATGTATTCTTGTTCTAGCACAGCAAGGAGGTGGGAAAGACAAGTGAGAATGGCGAGGAGAGATACGTAGATAAGAAGAAAAAAAGGTGGAGGGTCGGTAGTGAAGGACAGTATGCAAAGAAACACAAAGAAAGAAATAGAGAAAGAAATGCAGAGACAGAGAAAGAATGTCAAAAAAAGAAGGAAGAAAGCTGAAACTAGATGGAGAGTGAGACAAAGGGAGCATAAACAGAGAAAAGGAGAGGAATAAAAGGAATTAGAAAGCAACAAAGAAATAGGAAAAGGAAACAGGAACAGAAAGGCAGAACGAACAACAAGACAGAAAAAAAAGGAAAGGAAAACTAAATAGAAAGAAAGAAGGCCACCCAGCTATATCAATAAAACCTAAATGAATGAAAACGATTATATAATGAAACAAATATATAAAGAACAAAATGAAGGATCAGGGCATGCCTGACAGGTTTGAAAGTAACGTGACTGAATGCCTAAATGCGGTAAACTGGCGACTGAATTTCGCTTTTGCGCTCAAAGTTGCCTCAATTGAATTCAAGTACATCAAATTGGATGTACATGGCTAGAGAGCATGGCTCAATATGAATCCACGCTGAAAACAAGTTTGTGCCGACCACGAGCTTCTATGTACGGCGTATTCCCTCAGGCATAATGACAAAGGCAATGAATATTTAAGAAAAAGAGTAACTGAGGTTGGTGGGGGAAAGGGGAAACTTTTCTATGGTGAGTTCCAGTGAGTACTCGGGGCCCTGGCCACGAGGGCGAAGCGTTTCTAATCACAAGTGCCCGAGAGAGAGAGAGCACAAGCCGAGGCAGTGGTGTCGGAAGGAGAAGAGTATTGTTACAAATGGCCGGTCGTTTGGATGCCCCTGGGGTCGTTATCATTTGGGCGTGCCCTGATGACAACGGCACCGCGACGACGGGACCCCGAGCACTGTGCCATATGAGTTCTCGTACGAGCCAAAGCACGCGTGACGACACAAGACAAGTGCTTACCAGAATAGTGGCAGAAGAGGAGGAAGACAAAATAAACGGTAACCTGATGTGTGCTGAGAGCAGAACGAGTACACAGGTGAAAATATCGAAATCAGGGAGGACACATAAAAAAAGAGTTATAGCGAAGAAAGCGCTCCTCGCGTTCCACGAGAAGATTGTGTTTTCCCCCATGCTGCAGTTTATATTTTCATACCACACATGGGGTATCAGGAAAGACTTTTTTAAGGTGATCACTCTGTATTAGTATGTTGTGATGCTTCTGAAGAGTGCTGTTGATGATTGGTGCTGATGCGGAGTGTGGTATAACCAGGCTCGCTATATTTGTACCAAGAAAACTTTTTTTTTTGTTCAAGGGCGCCTGTGTAACGTCAGCAACAGCATTCGGGGCACGAGAAGACAACTATGATTCCAGGACGTTTCAGCTTGTAAAAGACAACGTAAACCGCGCCCGTGAGAAGAATGCAGCAAGCCGGCATTCGCTCGATCTGACAGTCAACTTTCCAGAGACGGAAACAACACTACCCATCCCGCTTGTCATTCGATATCTCAAAACTGCCTGTGTTTCGACGACGAAGACGAGACAGGAATCTCTCGTTTCGCCTTTGTTGTTACGCATCAACTTGCTTGCCCGTACCACGCTCAGTTCAATAGAGGCTATGCCAACGACAAAAAAAAAAGTATTGGAGCTTCTACGCAGTGCGAGATATTCCTTGAGCAGCGCATTCTTGTTGCAAAATGCAATTGCCTCTGGAAAGAGAGGGTTAGAATGGGTAAGAGCAGGAAGAAGAAGCAATGAAAACTGCCACTGAGAAGGGAACAAGCCGGCTCGTTCTACAGAGGCCACGACAGTTCCCATTGATGGCGTTTCACTCACCAAGTAGGCGGCAACCCACTTGTTATTTTTTGAATACTAACGGCAATGTCCGAAAACAACAGGAAGTGGTGAAAAATTGATCTTTACAAAGTTGTTTCCGCGTTTGTTCTTATATATATATATATATATTGTTCGGCGTTTGTTCGGCACTTGTTCTATATATATATATATATATATATATATATATATATATATATATATATATATATATATATATATATATATATATATATATATATATATATATATATATATATATATATATATATATATATATATTTATAATACATGCCCCTGTCATAACTCTGTTATAATTGAGTCTTCCACGAATGAACAAACAAAATATTGCATGCGCTTTCCTTCGCGCTCACCGTTTATTACTGGCCCCGTCAGGATTAATTAGATTTGGGTACACGTTGAGGAACCCCCGGTGATCTAGAGAATCCACTTGGAAATAGTAATAGAAATAAAACCACAGAACGCAGCTTTTTTTTTTTTCAAATTTAAGAAGACACGTTTGGCGTTCTGCGAACAATCTGAGCATTGGCACACGTGATAAACGCCACCTGTATGTTACATAGTCATGACACTACCCCATTCTTCAGGTCCTACTGAGCAGGATTCTCTTCTATATAAGAAATGCCCTTGTGGAGTGGTGAAGTGGAAGACGTTCAGCCCTTCAACGACGCAGTAATCCCACTTTATCCCACAAATGCAAGTTGATGGGTAAAGCACTAATTGTATTTGCGTCTATATTTCTGGATGTTTTTTTTTTAACTGGAGGCGATACCATTTACGAAGAAGAAAGCGGTGGAGCGTTTCTGTTGGTGCTTAATGAAACGGTTGATGGTTTACTAAACGAGTTTAACCTATATTCTCTCTTTTCTAGCTTGTTTTCATCAAAGTGGGCATAGCGTCTCTCTATAGTCTTAATTGCTAGTTTACATAAAATTAAACATGAATAGGTACTCCGTTCTCATGTGTGAATACCCGGAAAACATTGATTATCAACGGCAGCCTGATAAGCCCCTAAAAGTCTATCTTGCTGATTCTTTTGTATACAGAGCTTCATGTAGCTTCGTATACCTACAACGTAGACACGTGCGGCACAGAGCCATTTCATAAAACACCGATTTTCAAGCAAAAGTTCTTTGTAGAGTGGTGATAACACGCGATAAATCTCACCATTTTGGTTGCAGCTGTCAGCATGTTCGTTCTCAGAGAGGTGGAGGTGGCCATCATTGAAGGCATCGACGCGTTCATAGCTGGGTATCATGGGACGAGTTTCGGTCCACTGTGCTCTGGTAGTTTCTGTGTCCACCGGCCACGGAAAGAAGGGTTTCCCACAGGGCTGCCAATGGAGATGAGACAATCCCTTTCACTTACCCAATCTAAACTGATCGAACTATTTGCGCAACCACGTTGGGTCAGTATTCTCTATTAACACTCCTTTCCAGCCGCGTATCTTTGCATTAAATTATCCCTACACAAGAGATGCACGCTTAGAAAACACCCAAATATAGTTCAACCGCAGATATTTACTGCAGAACTTTGTCCATTTCATTCCACGATTTTGAAGCATCGTTCAGCGCACGTCTTTGCATGTACCGCTACACAGAAATGCTCTGTATTCTAAGCGTAACTTACGTCATGAAAAAAAAAACTTAGTATGTTTCCCGTTCGGGTTTGCAAGTGGAATGTTCATCCCTGTACGTGGCAACACATTCTACGAAAGGCGGCTTTAATTGAAACCCAACAAATCTTACATAAAAAAATTGTCAGGCAGAGTACACTATCGTGCACACTGCAAGGCTCTGTACACTGCAAAACAAATATTTATGCTTCAAGGCAACCATGAGCAAAAAACATAGTTTGACTTGTTAATCAATATTCTGGGAACATTTCTCATTACACAGTATGCGTCAGAAATTGGGGTGCCAAAGGTAGCTACACTGCACCTATCCGGCAACTTTTTTTAACTGAGCGGCGTTAGAAAAATATTTTGGCTACGCAATTATAACCCAAACTACAACAATGTAGCTTAGTAGTCCAGCCATTTATTATCTCGACACCAGCCTGAAAAGTTAGCCTAAATGACGCAAAGTGGCGAAACATGGCAACCTGATACTATCAGAATTATCTCCTTTTGCTTCTAGGCGTTCCAAACGTTATTTGACTAAACAGGATCTTTATCAAAATAACCCCAGAAACATTCAGAACTTTTCTTTTGGAATATAAAACGATTACTTTAAATAATGGTAGCGTGGGTTATTTGGATATTTCCCATCGACATGTTTGCACAGCAAGAAATGAACGAAGACAGGTGAGAGGACACAGCACATGCAGGCACTGTGTTGTGTCCTCTATTCAGTGCTTGTTCATTTCTGGCTGTGCAAGTAGGCACAAATTATTACCCCACACAAATCTACAGAATAGAAATAATCTAACTTGCACGTACTCGGGACGCGTCGGTAACTATTGGATTTGTTTTCCCGCAGTTCGTCAAGTTCCAAAACACTCGTCCTTTTGTTTATTTTTATGAGGCGAAACCTTGCCCTTTTGTTTCTTTGTATGAGGCGAAATCTCGAAACCTACACACTTTAAAGCCAACGAAGCCGTATATATTCAATTTAGGGCAGAAGCAAGTGTGTTTATTTGATATCAGAGCGTGAATCGTTCTTTAGAGTGGGATTTTCTTAGCATACTTAGCGAAAGAAACACATACGAATTTCTGCCGCAGCACGAAGCAATGGCAAAAGCCATAACTATTCAGCTCAACAGTGTTGATGCCGGCTACGCTCTTTCTAATCTGCAACTGTTCAACATACTGCTAGTGCACTGTCTACTGATGTGCCCAAAGGCATGTAAGCGTGTTGCGTGCGTCTATATAGATCTTTTAGATCCATGCAAAAATTTTGAGTATTTTAAAGTGCGCATATCATGGGCTTGCCAGGCAGGTTGGCTTCACTGGATCCAAAACGTATCTCATTGTCTGACGTAACTTGGGCATTGAAGTTAAACTTTCCTGGGTTGATGTATAAACTGTGAATCAACCATGGCATGAACTCGCGTACATCGACACCTGTTGTGCGGATATGCGCCTCAGGTGAATGTGGGAAAGTGTTTCATGAGTCACATGACATACGCGACATGCGGGGTCGTCATACACTCATAACCTACTGCCCTAATTTTTGCATATATCAGGTGCATGTACAAAGCACACTTATACAGGTGTCTACATAGGCAAATAAAAATTATAGAAGTGCCTTCGGACCATCAAGAAAGGTTTCGCATTTGACAACTACAGATATGGTTGAGAGGGTAACTTTGACAGATTATCTCTGTGCACATAGCAACACAGCTTGTAAGCTTCAAGTAACACATTTTCGCCCTGTTCAAGCAAGTATAGAGTCATTTTATCAGCGCAACTCTTCAGATAACTATCTGTATTCAATAAAAAAGAAATTATTGCTGGCTGCATAACTTTAGAAAAGTCAAAGTAGAGGCCAGTTCGTTGTACAAAGCGTAAGTTTTTGTGCTCTAAGAAGAACTGAAATTGACGTACAAAAAACAAAACATTACAGCATGCTTTTTTTGTGACGTTCACATTTTTTTACGTCGATTTCGTTCTTTTTAGCTCGCAAAAACTTACACTACGCATAACTTCTTGTTTTGCATATTCTTGTAGCAAATTTGTAGCAGTGCGGAAATTGGGCTTCGCAAAAGTGACGCACGAGCTTTAGCCATTAGACTAAGCCATGTAAATTTTCATGGTTTCTGCATCACCAAGCTAATCGCTGAGCCCTGCTGCAACCGCTAAAGTCGCGTCAATGTGCCAGAGTCCCCCCCCCCCCCCCCCCCCGGAAAAGTCAATGCAAAGTGGGGCAGTCTGTTTTTCTCCGTTCAAAGAACGAAGGAAGGAAGCGAAGAAGAGATGCTAAAACATAAGTGCAGCCCGCAGGCCGAGAAAGCAATTTTCCAAGAGCCGGCAAAGGCAAGAAAAGTTGTAAAATGCTAATGCCCGGAGCCGTAAAGTCTCTCCAAGTGAGCGCTGGCAAGGCCGGAAGAGGCAGGCACGAACCGTAAGACATTGTTGGAATGAAATTGAAACCGCTACGACTAAATGCAGAAAAACAATGCTATGAGTAAAGAAAGCGTCTGGGGACCGAGAAGATATTGAAACAGAAAAGTCTCGAAGGTCAAAATCAGGACTGGACATAAAAATGCTTCCACCTCATTATTTTCGCGCAGAGCAAACACGACATTCGCTTGCTGCCGAGTTTAGCACCTTTCCTAAACCTTTATGCAGATAGCTAACTTTTTCTTTTTGTGCTTGCGTCATGTTAGCACGCATAAGTTTGTGCGCAAGGGAATGCTTGCGGGTGTGAACATAAGAGTTATATTTTTTACTTTTATAAATGTCTAGTAATAAACAAGAACAGCAAAAAAAAACGGTCTGTGAGAGGAGTGTTTTCAAATTTGTTTAATTCTTGACTTGTGCATAATGGATGCCGGCTTCTGAGAATACATACGGGTGGCAACGGATACCCTAGTGATGGCTTCTCCTTTTGAGCACGCAGCGCAAGACATGCTTAAAAGACAATTTGAGTGCACTTAAGTGTTGTAATGTCTACGGCGAAAGACTGATTGAATTTAAAGGAACTAAAATCTGGAGCTTTTACCCTAGAAGTTTTAACGGCACAAAAGTTTAGGCAGTACAGTAAATAGTTTTTTTTATTGCGAACCACACAAACAAACATATATTGTGTGTGTATTTTACGAAAACGTTTATTTTTGACGAGTATAATGCTTGTTTTAGTTGTGATATTATTGAATAGCGCCCCCTTAAAGCTCTACAACTCACCTGTGTTTGTTTTTTAACGCTATACCACCGACTAGCCTTACCTGGCTATCGGTTCAGATAATTGTATATGTGGGTATGTGGGATGAATAATATAGCAGTTCCCTTCAAACAAAAAAGGTTAAGCCAGTTAAATCTATTGACTGTCAGCGTTGGAATTTGTGTTGTAAGAATGGGAAAAAAAGTTGAAGTGAAAAGTAGGAAGGTTAAAAAGACGAAAACCTCCGGTTTGTTACACTGCACGGGGGAAGGGGAAAGGAATGGAAAAATAAGAAGGGAAAATAAAAGAGAGGGAATCATGCGACAAAGACCAACCGCTTTGTTCCTCAGTTAATTATTTATCCATTACCACTATTCCACACCGAGCAACAATATTAGCCATTCTTTGAATAGCCAACTGATCTACCTTATTGGGGTGGCGACGAATTTCACCCATTTTGTTTTGTGCATGTGCATGTGCCTCCTGTGTTCTTATCTTTTTTTTCTCGCAGTTTTTGTAGTTAAGAAAAGGAAAGGTGGTGAGCACCTTCGTGTCATCTTTGGCTATTACATAATTGATACTCTTAGTCTTTGGTGTGAATAATGATACACAACCAAATTTTAATGTTTGCAATCAGTCTATGTAAGGAAAGGAGTAGACATTTGCTTTAAAAAGCGATGACTGCAGTCAGCATGACGCATGGATAGACGGATGCCAAACTTTATTGTTAGTCTTGAGTTGCACAACTCAACTCGCAGCGTGCCAGTTCCACGTTGAGAGAGACAGGCCAAGCCCGACCAACGCCAAACATTTTTTTGTTTGAAGTGGTTATGGAAGGGTAAGTGGTAAAAAAGTATGAAACTTCTCGAGCGTAAGCACAGTGAAACATTTCATGGTTGGGATGTGTAGAGCTAGGAATACGTTGTTTGACTTCCTTCCGATTACTTCAGACTTCAGGAACCGCTACCTTGGGCTTTTTCAACGAATGTTTTCTCATTTTTGCGCGTCGGGACGTGAACTGATAAGATCCCTAAACGTTGAATGCATCAATGCAATTGCTTTCACGTGTATATGTTCACCGTAATGTTGTCCGTTTAATTGTTCAATATAAAAAAAACAGCAGAGACAACAACCCAATATTCCGGCACCGAAAGCCAACTGTAAAATAGCCCGCAGCTCAAACTGGTAGGCTGAATGACAGAGGAAGCAAATACGAGCTATTTTCTTAAGTTTATTTCTCGCTCTAGCTTAATAATCACTAAAAGGATAGTGGAGAACAAAACTTTTATTTGAAACCAGTGAAAATGGTTTATTCGATTGCACAAAGCGCCAAGGAACCTCTCCTTTTTGCTGCTCTTCTGGCGCCGTTATTCTGACCTGCTCATCTGGGTCGGAGTTGAACAGCATGGCCTCTCACTTCTGTGCCATGGTAATTTGAAAGTCATGTCATACCATGGATACGTATACTGGAGAAACTCCACAGTATATGAAAAGAGGTCGGGCCCGGGAGCTTGGAACACTTTGCACTTAAGTCCAAAGGTAGTATAGGATAGGCCACGAGGAAGCGCTGTCATTAAACCCAGCTAACATGGCATGCACAGTGGCTCCAAAGCTTACGCAACAAACACCCGATGCCTGTACCTTTCAAATTACCCGCTTTGAATTCAATTATGCTATGTTTAATGAAGAAGGGAAGAATGCGACCGCATTAGAGGTACAACGTTTTGTACGGATGATAAGCATTCCGTCGTCTACGCAACTGTGGCCCCATACTACTCTGAAACTAATGGTCCCAGATGTTCATTAGATGTTTTTTAATAAGTACGCACTGCTCGAGTTGCTAGAATCTAGCTTCACTACGACTAAAAGAATCTTTGTTCAACGAGTACACAATGCTGCCTTTCCGTGTACTGGTGCTATATCAAAGTGAGTCACCTAATTATTAAGTGCTTCATAGGGCTACATTTTTTCAGGTGCATATCACTACACGGCATACCATTCGATCAGCTCCTGCTCGCTGAGCACATAATGATATGACAAAATAAGTGGCCCCAGTAAATTCCTTCCTATTTGATTGAAGGGTTCCCTAGGAGGTGTGACCGGTTGCAGCAGGGTTTCATTCTTCAGTGGCGGAGAATTACGGCGTTGTCATTCACGGCCGCTTTTTACATATCGCTTGACATACGTAGCAAGTTTCAACCAGTTGTAAGCCTGTTTAACTCTGGCGATAGTTCGTGAAGAACCTATATGCCCGGATGCGGGCTCATCGTGGCAGGCGAGAATATGCACTCCAATTATGATACAGGCGTCAACTCGGGTGAATTGTAGTTGAGCGCCATCCACTGAAGTTTGTCTGGATGTTGTATCCAGGGTTACTATTCTCGCAAGCACAAGCGCTACATTCCAGCTTACGGGTTCGAGTGTTGGTAACGCCCATGTTGCTCCTGACATTGTTACGCAACTGTAAACAAATGGTTATATAAAAGATATGCGAGAGCTACATACATGTCGGTGCGTGAAACATTCGTACAATTTTTAGCGTCAGTTCGTAATGTCTCATTCAACAAAAATATTATCACTGTCCCCTTCCCTCCGCATGCTTCGCATGACATCGATTTCCATGATACGTTGGATCCGCAAGATTCTTCATTGTAGTCACGCTTGTCCTGTTTCACTTTGGTGCCCTTTGTGGTAGAAGCACACCGCAAAAGCACCATCTTGCCTAAGGCATCTGACATATATCCAGTGCGTAGTTCCCGCGAGAAATTCTTCAATGATATCTGGGGTTCTACGTACCAAAACGACTATATGATTGAGACACGCGGTAGTGTTAGTTCCGGAAACTTCGACCATCTTGTGACCTTCAACGTGCCCTGTCACGCCGCGCAGCACACGAGCCTTTGACATTTGGTCTCTTCGTTGCGACAGCCACCGACGGCGGTCGAACCAAAGACTATCGGATCAGCGGTCGTGTGCCGTAAACACTGTGTAGCACCACGGTGGATGTAAGAAATTATTGCTAAAACGCTACGATCGAAGCAAGGCATTAAGAAGTCACCGCACTTCACAGTGTGAAACGGCGTCTTATTTTTATCAGCTCAAAAAATACCAGTGATATAGCTTTAGGGGCGAATCTCTTTATGGCGTGGCTTGTGCGTCCCCCGCTGTTGTTGTGCGTAGCCTGTGGCACATACCCGCATACCAGTGGCACATACCCGCCCTCGGGCATACATTCGCATGTCCGTGTGTTACGAAAAACGTAGCACGGCGCCGTTATAGGGCTCTCGGTGTTATCAAAGCGCTGACAGAAGGAATGTGGTACATATACTCTCGTTTAGCCCTTCGATTGTTTGCTGGATGGCGGTGCTTGTCTATGATGAAGATATGAGAAAAAGAAGCGATACGACGCCACTTGAAGTGTTCACTAGATGGACGAACGCATGGGCGGACAAACAGACAAGCATAAGGACTGACAGACAGACACACGGACGAATGGGCGGACGGAAGAATGGACGCACGAACGGGCGCACGCACGGACAGACGGACGCATGAAAAGGCGCCCGTACGAGCGGAGGCACGGACGGATGCATGGACGGGTTGAAGAACGCTTTGCCCTACTTACCATCATTCAGTCCGTGGATATGATGTGATTTTTTACAGCTATCCGCGTCAGCTCGTGACGTTGCCAAGGTTGCTATGGCACCGGTAGCACTAACGTAGCGGCGAGAAGCGGGCAGAGAAGAAAAACAAAATGATAAAGGAGGGAAGGCACCTTAAAACCGGCAAAGCTGATGGCCAAGGCCCGGGGGAACACTTTAATTGCGAGGTTTTATGGTCTGGGCTCCCGTTTATGGCACGCTAAACAGAGCCGGCAGTCACGAAACATGGGCGGCAATCCTCCTTTATTTCCATTATACTTTCACCTCCTTCAACATTACCACTTTCTCGTGTAGCTCAACTTTTTTTCTTTATCAATAATCACATCAACATTTTCATTTCTTTTTTTTTCAAGGAACCTATAGTTTGTACTCTCTAGGGAACTCAATAAAACTTCCGCAAACCTTTTTTTTTTTCCTTTGAGAAGGAAATAAAAAAAACACAACATTATAAGCTTCCGTAATGTGCGAAACGTAATCTGCGGCGTAAACACCACACATCAGCCGCCTTAGCTCTGTGAGGGCCTCGTTAAGCGGAGCCTTCGTGCGAGGACTCGTCACCGAGGTTTCTGCTTTGTGTGTCCTGAACGAACGTGGGAATGGCATTACGAATGTCTTGCGGACATTGTCTAATAAAGAATATTTGATTGTATGGGAACGCCCCACCTCTTGCGTTATTTGTAGTTGGTGGTGAGTCGCGAAGTCAAGTGAATCAGCAACCAGACTCAAAAAATACTCTACATTAGGTAAAGTTACATGGGCCGAATTTCAGGTGGAAGCCTGAAGAGATGAATAATTCGTGAACGCAGGGTGTCGCCATGGAGAGTCAGCGTTTCGACAAGCTGACTTGTCTCCTTGAACAAGCTGATCGCTGCAGCTTTTAAGAGGACGAGGAAGGAAGAAAAAAAAAAACATCTAGTAACAGAAAGGGGTTCGTGGTACGGAGCCAGCTTTGTTTGCAAGCCCCATCTACCAGTGCTGGCTGCCCTCGGTTCTAGACACCGCAGGTGGTTGTCAGGTGCGCTTGTCAAAACATCGGTTCCGGTGACATCTCATGACCGCAAACTTTTCATCTCATTAGGTGATTTCGTTCTTTTTTTTTGTTCTTGCTCCTGCATTGTACTTTGTCCCCTGCCTGCTACTTTTGGCTTTCCAATTTCTATTATATTTAGACATATTTCATTACTTTCAATTATTAGGTATACTTGAGAATTCATCTTTATGCTACGGCGCACACCCCATATTGCGTTCACTGGTATTGAAGTGAAAGACACGAACAAATGGGGTAGTGGCATGATCAAAAATATAGTGGCACGATCAAAAAGATGGCATGGTTAGCCCTGCGACATTGTGCAAAAAATCACAAAATGCTCGCGCGCGCGCACGCGTGTGTGCGTGTGTGCGTGTGTGCGTGCGTGCGTGTATGCGTGTGTGCGTGCGTGTGTGCGTGCGTGTGTGCGTGCGTGCGTGTGTGCGTCTGTGTGTGCGTGCTTGTGTGTGTATGTGTGTGCGTGTGTGCGTGCGTGTGTGCGTGTGTGTGCGTCTGTGTGTGCGTGCGTGTGTGTGTGTATGTGTGTGCGTGTGTGTATGTGTGTGTGCGCGCGCGCGTGTGTGTGTGCGTCTGTGTGTGTGTGTGCGTGCGTGTGTGCGTGTGTGTGCGTGCGTGTGTGTGTATGTGTGTGCGTGTGTGTGTGTGCGTGTGTGCGCGCACGCGTGTGTGCGTGTGTGCGTGCGTGCGTGTGCGCGTGCGTGTGTGTGTGCGTGCGTGCGTGTGTGCGTGCGTGTGTGCGTGCGGGTGTGCGTGCGTGTGTGCGTGTGTGTGCGTCTGTGTGTGCGTGTGTGTGTGTGTATGTGTGTGCGTCTGTGTGTGCGTGCGTGTGTGTGTGTATGCGTGTGCGTGTGTGTATGTGTGCGTGTGTGCGCGCGTGTGTGTGTGCGCGTGTGTGCGCGCGCGTGTGTGTGTGCGTCTGTGTGCGTGTGTGTGTGTGCGTGTGTGTGTGTGTGTGTGTTTGCAGGCGTGCCGGCGCTGCATACTCTTGTTTTTTTTTTAAGGTTCGCTTTCCTTTTTTCTCAGAAATAGGGAAACTGCGATCAAGGCTTGTGTTCTCTTAACTTCTTCCAACAATACGAAAGCGAGAAGAACATAATCTGCAATTAAACAACAAAGAATCCAAGAAAAGAGCAACGAAGAATGTAGAGAGCGACCTGGATCAGACGGCATTCACACTGTACCGTAAGCAACAAGGTGAACCTACCGGTGCGCCGAAACGCACGCCCACGTCTCGAACGGCTATTGTCCGGCACGGTCACAAGAAAACAAAGGGAAGTCACGTGCAACTGACGTGACGACGCCCTATACCCCCTGGCATTCGCGAAACCACACAACTTCCTCGGCAACCCCGCCTATGTAAACAACACATCCTCCCCCCACGAGATTACAGAAGGTTCAGCTATGCAGCTATTTCCCGACAGAGAAGTCGCATACTGGGGCAATAGTGTAGCCTAAAGTACACTCGCAACCCACATAGCAACGAAAAAGCGCATAGGGGCTGCGTACAAGGCTGACAGGCCTGTCAGAAAAAGTAGCTTTCTGGGCACGCATGGTATCAGTTGTCGTTGCCTTCTTTTTTTGTGTGTCGTAAAACTTCAGTTGATAGACGGCGCACGTACTGTGCCCCTCTCGCCTTGTGCTCCGTCCTGTTCACACTGACTTTTCACAATCATGCATTGTTTCTAACCCGCCCATCTCTCTAATGCACATCGAGTAGCTATGCGACAAATGGACGAGAAAGAAGGCATAGAGCCTGCATGGAAAAGGGGTAGCACACTGCGGAATGGCAAACCACATAGCAACAAAAAAAAAAACGCATAAAGACCACGGACAGGTCGTCAGGCCTGTCAGAACAAGCAAACCGAGGCGACATTCCAAAACGATGCCAGCGTTGTTTTATTGTTGGTATAAGAATGCTTCACCCTAGAGACAATACTGGTCTTTGTTTTGCCTGTCTGTCTTGATCACTTTCTCTACCTTTTTTTTTCGCCTCTACGAAACTTGCGGCAATAAAAGATCAACAGGGGAGAGGAGACATAAATAGCATTCGTATGTTTACAGCACACGTTAGCACCCTTTTTTTTACTTTTTAAAAGTATATGAGGTAGAAACCTTGATGCGGATATGACACCTATTTTGCGCGTTTTTTTTTTACCTCGTCGTCCCTTACCAATTTTTAATAAATATCTGCTTTTAGAATTTCTGCATTTTCTTTCAAAGTTTGCCTCGCATCCTGACTCGGAAGAAACAAAGTAAAAATCCTTTGCGAAATTCGTCGTATAACGTGTTGTACACGTCGCAATTGACACGAATCCAATTTCCTCTTTTCTTACACCTCACCATTGGAGCGTCTGGGCGTCGTTGCCTGCAGCGCTGACATTTCACGCTTGCTACGCTTTATTCTTGCCATGACTGTCTGGCAACAAAGCCTCTGTCAACAGTGACAGCCCATCGCATAACTTAATAACTTTATTTCACTCACATATAACTCTTGCGAAACTTGCACGTTCTACCGCAACAGTGTAAGCCATTAAAACTCTGACTGTTTCGTTTACAAGTATAGTTGATTTGATTTACCACTGACTGCGCGAAGAAGGCATATGTGGGTTTGATGATAATCACAGTACAAAAAAATGAAGACAGCTTAGCCTTGGTCATGCCGAGCCGGAACAAAGTGCGGAACTGACCAGAGTTTGTTTGTTTGTTTCCCTGGGATGATGGCTCATACCGACTCAGGGGGATTATAGCCAAGAAAGTGTAGTGCAGTTTTTCCGTGATCAATTTAAGTATGTGTAATGAATCTGTATTATAATATGACTAATGTGAGGAAAACCACATAAAAAGAGAGCAAACTAGAAAAAAATAGAAAAGTCAAGTTGAGCGATTTTGAGATTTCAGGTGTTGTGATTATTACTCAGCTGCGTTTACCTCGCTTTGCCATGGGGAGTAATAAGTAATAATTTTTTGATTGAAGATCACAAAGGTATACGCTTGGTTGCCTGAATATAATCGCAAACGCGTTGTCTTCAGTTTTCTGTCTTTTTTTCCTCCGTTCTTTCTTGTTGCCTTCTTCAATTTTTGTGCTTTGTCTTCATTTCAATTTATTTCTATTTCCCTTCCTAACTTGTCTCTTTCCTTCTTTCTTTCTCTCTTTCTTTCTTTTTTTTCTTTCTTTCTTTCTTTTTTTCCTTCTTTCTTTCTTAATGATTCCCGCTTGTCACCAATTTAAATTTCGATCCGTGGTTTGTGTTGTAATATTTCTCTAGCTATACTAGTATTCCCGCATGTTATATCATCATCAAGGCGCTTGAACAGTAAAATGCGCTTGAACCGAAAGAAGAAGGCGGAGAAGACTTCTCATTGGTGCGAGTACGCGTTCGGTACGCTACACCCCTAATCAGGTCCTGGTTAAAGGCTGGCTATACCCAGGAAACCAGACGAAAATATTTGATGTCCTGGCTATATCCGGCCCTTTAGGTGGCACGTGATTACGATTGTACAGCTGGGTACGCCCTATGCGCTTTTGCCTGCATTACGTCAAGGAACGACGAGAGCACAGGGCAGTTTCGCACCTTGCAGTGTGCCGCATTCAGAAATTGATTCAATGTACCATATCAGAACACACAGGTGAGACGAAGGCAACTGTGCTGGATGTAGGTATTTCAGCAAAGACGCTGGATCGGCGTCTGTGCTGAAATACGCACACTTGCACTGAATTGCTGCTCCGCGAACAGCGAAATATTGGCACGTGCGCGTATTTCTTCCAGTTCTGGACTATAAAACAGAGATACTGCGAGGACCAGTCGATAGAGGGCTCCCAGCGTTTTCGGCATGGCGGCTACCAGTAACAATTATTTACAGAAAGCATTACTGGGAAACTGTTTGCCACTGCTGCGCCTGTCCCACTGTCAGCTTATAGTCGGATTCTGCTGCATTTTCAAAAGGGACGACCATTTTCGTTCCGCAACAGAACAACAAATCAATGCAGAGTCATGAATTATCCATCCTTCTTATTGCTCCTTCCACCAATTTAGGAATATATTTATCTCTATTTTCTATATAACAGAAGAGGCGGGGAAACAGTGGCTCATCGAACGGGATGTTCGTACTACCAAATGCGACCAGTTTCGAACGCCATCTTGGCGCGTGATTTCAAAATGACACTAAACAGAAGCGCTCACTCAGTGTAGACTGGCGTAATTGTTAGCGTAAAGATTAAACCACAGTGAACCACGAGTTTCTAGTCTGCTTTTTCTTTGCCCCTCTCTCTCTTTTTGAGCAAATACGTGACGCGATGTCACAAAAATGTATCGAAGTATCATACGAATAGGGACCAATAACGAAGTCCTAATAGGGACCAATAATGAATGTGATCTTTACGGGAATATTATTTATCATATATCTCAGTTTAAGTGTATCCCACATTTACCGTTTTTTTTATAACAGCCAGTATTAAACATTCCTTTCCACACTACGGTACATGCACATTAACTCGCCTTTTCTATCACCCACGAGCCTCAGTCACTTACTACATTATACTCAAGGTAATTAAAACAATGCAGCCAGTCAAATTTATAAACACAAAGAGGTTGTCGCCAACTGCAATCAACCTTCGGTGGCAGCTACGTTCCAGCACATTGCCTTCTGTTTCTTTGCCACCTAATAAATCTCGTACAAACAAGTAGAGACATCGCAGCAGTTACTAATATCAAACGTTTACCTTAAGAAATACTTCTACGCAGTGCTACCAACGATACGAAATCTAGGCTAAGCTCGGTAAGGCGTAGTGTAGTGCGTAATGCCACGTCAATTGAGCTGCCTTATTCTTTGCGTGTTCTTGGTGTACGCAACGAACGAAGTCCATTTCTCGCATAGAAAAAAAGAGAAAAAAAATGAAAGGTGAACGCCAGCCACATTCGAAAGTGCTGCACATAAAACTAGCAGCAACTGCACACAACTATGCATGAGAATAAAAAAAACTGTCGCCGTCGCGAGCAATCCTTTTCACCGTAGACTCATTTAGTGATCCATCTGTATTCCGGTAGTCGCTGGAGCAAATTATTGCTTCAGTTGCAAGGCTAAACCGCAGTTGCAAGGCTAAAGCAAAAGCGGGTGCAAAATGAACATGTAGCATGTTAAAAAAGAAAGAAAAAACAAGAAAAAAATGAAAAAAGAGGGGCTTCACAGCTATAGGAGACACGAAGAGTGCGCAGACGTACGAAGTAATAAGTCTCGAACTGAAATCATGGACGAATGAGACAGCGGGGACACATGCTTCCGCGTAAGTCAGTGATGCGCATTGCCGGCTGCTCTGATTTGTAACTTAGTTCAGAAGGAAATCGAAACGGGAAAGTTCGCAATCGAAGGAGAAAAATGCATGAAGATATGTGTGAGCGGAGGACATCGCAAATCGTAAACCCCTATCTTGCGATTATGCAGAGCTGTTGCTATCGGATTTTGCACTTCATATAAAACAGTTCAAAAATATTTGGATAGTACCCACAATAAAATATTTAAAAAAAACGCGGAAAGCGTAGCACAGTCACAACGAAAGCTAGAAGAGCGACCTTTCAAAGCCTTGTCTAAACACTAAGTGGGTAACTGCGTCAAGCACACTTGCTTGATACCCACTAGGTAATTAATAATATACCATTAGCTATGCTATCTTTCTCATTTTATTTAGAAGCGTGATATACGCTAAGCACTTGCAAGGAATTTTGTGCCAATTGTCCGTGCAGTGGCTGACGACTATGAAGAATTCTGGCTGAAGTAGGTATGCGCCACCGTTAATAGGGGAACAAGAACAAGCTTTTGTGAAGGGTTGGAGCATTGGACGGCCCACTCGTTACGCTATTCGCATTGTGCGACGACTGGTTGTTCTTTCGCTGTTTCGTAGACCCGTGTGCTCAGATTTGGGTGCACGTTAAAGAACCCCAGGTGGTCGAAATTTCCGCAGCCCTCTACTACGGCGTCTCTCATATTCATATGGTGGTTTTGGGGCGTTAAACTCCACATATCAATACATCAAATCTTTCGCTGTTTGAAAACACTTTATAAGTCGTATTAACGCGATTATTTTGCCGACATCAAGCCTGCCTTAGGCAACTTTGCTAACAAGTCTCAAGCACCGGCGTAGAGAGAGAGAGAGATAAATATGCAAGGAAAGGCAGGGAGGTTAACCAGACGCACATCCGGTTTGCTACCCTGCACTGGGGAAGGAATAAAGGGGAGAAAAGAAGTTGCAGAGAGATGAGAAGGTACACACAATCGCGAGCACACTCGGGGAGCACACACAGTCTACAGGCGGTCGCTCAGGTTTGTTGACTTTAGGTAAAGAAGCAGTGCTTTAGTTGCTTTCTGCGCAACTGAGGCAGATGCCCAAGGTCCTAGTATCTTCTGCACACAAAATGGTCCGGGGTCAATTCGATTCAAAACCATCCGGAGCTGGCATCGCTGTGTGTCGTAGCAAGCGCAGCTGCACAGGACGTGTTCGATGATCTCTTCAGCTCCGCAGTAGTCGCATGTAGGAGTGTCTGCCATGCCAATGCGAAGGGAGTACACCTTTGTAAACGCAACACCCAACCAAAGGCGGCATAACAGTGTCGAATCGGATCGGGAAAGTTGTGATGGTAGCTTTAGCTTGAGTGAAGGATCCAGTTCATAAAATTGACACCTTTGGAAGCTGGTAGACGACCAGAACGTGCGTGTGAGATCTCGAGCCAGCAGGTAAAGTTGTCTTGCTGCATCGTTCCTTCATAGAGTAATCGGGACTACACGGGTTCCTTCATGGGCTGAGCGGGCTGCATCATCGGCTAATTGATTTCCGGTAAAACCGATATGTCCAGGCAGCCATTGATATATAATATCATGCCCTCGTGCTAGAGCTTCATGATGGCAATGTCTTATTTCTTGTACCAATTGGTCATGACTCCTCCTACGCATGGCAGACTGCAAACTCTGAAGCGCTGCCTTCGAATCACAGAATATAACCCATTTTCCTGGACGTTCTTGAACGAGATATTGTAAAGCAGCCCTTATAGCAGCAAGCTCTGATGCCGTAGATGTAGTCATATGCGACAACTTAAACTTGATTGTCATTGCTGCAGCCGGAATTACAGCGGCACCTGATGAGCTGCTGGACGAGACGGACCCATCAGCACCGGCGTAGCTCAGTGGTAGAATACTGGGCTGGCATCCAGCGGTTCCGGGTTCAAGCCACACTGTGTCATTGGTGCTAGGTTTGTTTTCTAATTTCACGCAATGTGGTTACGGAGACCAGCGATGGCGGTGGCGGACAACTGCGCGTGACCCGAGTTGTGATGTCGTAACAGCTTTCGCTGTAAAATGAAAAAAAAGTCAAATTGAGCACATTCTGTAAATTAAAATAATCATACACGTGTGTGTGTAGCTTGATAATAGTTCGGTTTATGTATCCTGCTGCTTTGTACACGTGGAAGGTGTAGAAGTATCATGCACGTGATTTACGTGTTTTTCAAACAAATAGCAACAATATAACTTCCTGGGTGACGTGGCCGTTGATTCAAACTCCTACATTCTCGCTTTACTCACACTAGAAGCCTTTCGCCCACTGGTTTATTCATAAATAATCGTACACTCAAGGCTTTGATGTAGAAGTGCAAGTTCTAACTTCAGCTAGAATGATATGTGGAGTTCAAAGTCCCAAATCCACCACTCTGTTATGATATACGCCGTAGGGAAGGACTCCAGAAATTTCGACCACCTGGGTTTATTTAACGTACACCTGAATCTGAGCACATGGACCTACAGCATTTTCAGCTCCATCGAAAATGCAGCCGCCGCAGCCGGGATTCTATTACGCGACCTGCGGGTCAGCAGCCGAGTACCTTAGCCACTGGACCACCGAGGCACGGCGAATTCCAGCTAGACTACGTGGTCAGTGCTCGAAACAAAACATACGGCCTGAACAAGTACCGAAGGAGGAGCCAACGAAAGTGCTGCGCAGCCTAACCTTGCCGCGGAGATCATCAACGGCATTGCTGCGGTACGGGCATCGATTTCCCGTTAGCCGCGTCAAATACAAAGTAAACAACGAAACGCTAATGTAAACGTCACCTCAACTAATTACTGTCACTCTTGCCACTCGGTGGAACGTTATTGCAAATGCGAGCAATACACTCGGCCCACCGCGGAACAACGCTTCCGACGAGTTGCGATGAAGCGAACGTCATCGCACCGAGCAAGCTGCATCGCACAACTTAGTATTCGATAAGAGTTTTTGTTGCAGTCTCTTAGTTGTAATTGTAGTAATAGTTATTGTGCAGTAGTAGTAGTAGTAGTAGTAGTAGTAGTTGCAGTAGTAGTAGTAGTAATTGTAGTAATAGTTATTGTGCAGTAGTAGTAGTAGTAGTAGTAGTTGCAGTAGTAGCAGTAGTAATTGTAGTAATAGTTATTGTGCAGTAGTAGTAGTAATTGTAGTAGTAGTAGTAGTAGTAGTAGTTGTAGTAGTAGTAGTAGTAGTAGTAGTAGTAGTAGTATAGTAGTAGTAGTAGTAGTAGTAGTAGTAGTTGCAGTAGTAGTAGTAGTAATTGTAGTAGTAGTAGTAGTAGTTGCAGTAGTAGTTGCAGTAGTAGTAGTAATTGTAGTAGTAGTTGTTGCAGTTTGTGTAGCTGTCTTGGTTGTTGCAATAGTAGTAGTAGCAGTAGTAGTTGTTGCAGTTTGTGTAGCTGTCTTGGTTGTTGCAATAGTAGTAGTAGTAGTAGTAGTCTTAGTTGTTGTTGTTGCAGTTTGTGTAGCTGTCTTGGTTGTTTCAATAGTAGTAGTAGTAGTAGTAGTAGTAGTAGTAGTAGTAGTATATAATAATCTTGTCTTTATTTGTCGCAAAAAATATACACGCATTGGGGTAGTATATACAGAAGGAGGTCCCAGCACAAGGCTGAAAGGGGACCTCCGAAAGTAGTAGTAGTAGTAGTAGTAGTAGCTGTTGCAGTTTGTGTAGCTGTCTTCGTTGTTGCAATAGTAGTAGTAGTAGTAGTAGTAGTAGCAGTTGTCGTCGTCGTCGTCGTCGTCGTCGTCGTTGTTGTTGTTGGCGTCGTCGTCGCCGTCGTCGTCGTTGTTGTTGTTGTTGTTTTTGTAGGAAGGAGTCAGTCAGACTTCAGTCTCAATAATTTACCTCAAAGTATCATCGTTCCAGTCTGAATTGCTATAGCCCGGTGTGTTTGAGAAGAACAGGCGCCAATGCGCGCATTCATGTTGCAGTACACCCTTCTTCCACAAGTGCGTTTCTCTACGCGCGTAATCGTCCAACTAACGGCAGTTCCTGCCGTCTTTGAAGTGGAGACGGGGCCCTCGTTGCACATACTGAAGCCTTTATATATTGCGTGTCTATCTCAAGATAACCGAGTGTACGTTCTCCACGTCACAGCGCAAGGAATCTGCGCGTGGATACGCTGTTTGCAGTAAGTGGCTAGCCACCATTGGTCGGGAAACTGCGTAGCACAAAAAGCTAACTTGAAAATATTTGAAAAGGATCTACCCTTATTATTATCAATTAACTAGTTCCGATGTTGTATAAGCAGGGGCGTAGGCAGAATTTGGGAGGGGGGGGGGGAACACCACCTCAATTTGTGTGGGGGAAGCAGGCTCGGTTTTTCACCCCCTGGCTACGTCACTGTATACGCAAGTAATATCAGTCTGACGCCGTGATCCCAAGCGCTGCGCATATTTATTTTGTGACATACGCACACGTCGGTGCTCACATATTTCAGTTTGTCTTCGTGGCCACAACGCCATGAACGCAACACAACGCAACACGCGGCCTCTTTCTTCAGAAAACATGGCATAAGTGCAGATACATGCCTCCGGAAGCTCTCCAAGATTTGTTTGTAAAACGCCGCATACGATAATATTAGCCAATAAGGGAGCGATAAAAGGCCTGACATCTGCCACATCATCTGTAAGATAAACGTGAGATTAAGGTCTATCATTGTGGGAAACAAACTATACATGCATGCCACACGAATGTAAAGAAAGAAAAGGGGTATAGAACCATGATGCCACGAATATAAGTGTGTGTGTGTGTGTGTGTGTGTGTGTGTGTGTGTGTGTGTGTGTGTGTGTGTGAGTGTGTGTGTGTGTGTTTGTGTGTGTGTGTGCGTGTGCGTGTGTGTGTGTGTGCGTGTGCGTGTGCGTGTGCGTGCGTGTGTGTGTGTGTTTGTGTGTGTGTGTGTTTGTGTGTTTAAGGGGTGGGGCGTTCGTTGAGTACATGCGGAAGAAATAGCATCAGATGCTCGTACAATCTCTGGTGTTGATTGCCATGAATCACGATTCGTACGGTCGAGCGCGCTGCATGGTGCTTTGATCCGGCTCTCGGCTCCAAGCTTTCGTCTGCATGAAAGTGCAGCTGTGTTGGCTGGAGAGATGATTGAGATCGCAGAAAAATGCAGCCACGTCGCCCGCAGCCGACAAGACAAGAAATAAAATAAATGAGCAAAAATATATGCAAGATCGGATGGAATTCGAACAACGGTGCTTGAAACTACTCAACAAAATTCCATATGCAAACGTCATATCTGACAAAGAATCGCGTTAAAGTATGTATTATAGCGTGGCCGAGGAGTAAAGTAACAACCAGGCATCACACAATGTGAATTACGCGAAGAGAAATTCAGTAGGTGCTTCCCGCTCATCGCAAAGGACTGAACCACAACAATTCACCGTCATCAACACCAGACAAAACAAACTCACGTAATACCTTGCAGGTTCGTAGCATCTACAACGAAGTCGAATAGTGTCATTAAGGGTGCTTTCCTACTTTCAAAAATAATGACGATATTATGGCATATTTGGCATGATTCTTCATCGTCCACAGTGACACCTCAAACAAAGCGCACATTATACCCTACAGATGTGAACAGGGTCTAAAGGTTTTCCGCAGAATAACGAAAAATGTCATACACAGTAAAAAAATTTACACACAAAATCTCTCCCTTTTTCGCACACTTACTTGCATATTAACCCAGACGTGCATTCTCCCACTAAATCACTTTTTTTTGCTCTCCCTCTCTTTCACTTGCTGCAAACAAAGTCTCTCAATTTCTCTTTCAATGGGAAAGTCTTTGTCATTTTCCATTACATTTATTCACAGTAACTCATTTCCTTACTCACTCACTCCTTCACGCTACACAATATTCCCTTCATATATCCCAACCTTGCACACTTACATACTAACAAACTGACTCACGCCCTCTCACTCGCCTATCCGCCCACTATTCGACCAGTCACTTACACATACTCATTTACTGCCTCGCAAACATGTACCCACTGACACATGCCACAGGCAGGAACTAATTTGCGTATGCCCCGGCGGCACAGGATTCCTGATCTGCAGAGTACAGCAGTAGCAGCCCCGAGGCATAAGACAGAGGGTTCCGCACTCCACTAACGTAATGCAATCGGCGACCTCCTCCCGACTGTACAGTCACGCCACGGAGTACGCCCGTGGAGGGGACCAGTGCGTATACTTATGCCTGAATGTAGCCGACTTAGCTGCATCTGAAGAAAAAGAAACACGTAAAGGAAAAGGCCTGCTTACAAGTAAGAGCCACAGGTCAGTGCCACCGTCTCCACAATTTGTCGAAGAAAACTAGTTTTGGGCGATGCGAGTATAGAAAATGTCGTCAAATGCGAAGAGGGCAGGCTGTTCAGTAGGCAACACTAAGTCGTAAGAACCAGTGCAACACTGTGACATCCCTTTTCGTCCCGAATTTTCGTAGGCTGGCGTTTTTAAAAGCCCGCGAAAAAATTTTGAAGACTAAAAGCAGTGTTGTTCACAGTCGACACATGTCCTGTATACTGGACACTAGGATTCCTTTGTTGCGCTAAATGTTATGTACACATTCTACTACTTCCATTGAAAAAGTGTTGCTTCGGTCCTGTCAGAAGGTTAATTGTCTTACTGAACACAAAGGTAGTTTGTTTTTATACGGTAAAAATAAAGACATTCTCATGCTTAACAGTCGCACAAAGCGTCATGAAGGTTAAAAAAAAGCCAGGAGGGAGCACGCCTAGCGTCTACAAGCGAACTTCCTCTGACGCCACTTACTCCTCGTGCTCCATGCTCTGGTTTGACTTCCCATGATGCTCCTGATTCATTTTTGATGGATGAGCTTCAGTTTTGTCGCCTGATGCTCACTACTAGTTTTTTTTTTTTCAACGTGTTCGGCACGATGCAATCAAATTGCATCCTGGTGTCCAGCGTACTGAACATCAGACATTCTCGCATTTCGAGCAAACTAATGGTTACAAAACTACATTTTTGCATCATTGTTTCAAGAGGACATCAGCCAGCTCCCACAATTTTACTTATTTGGATTGCTCAATGAAAGCTTACAAAAAAAGTTTGCGTACTTAACCACCACATTCGATCGCTTTTCCTCGCAGATGACGCGCATATTCTAAGGCGCTCCCATGAAAAGATGGCGCTGAGTGACGAATATTGCTAGCCTCCCATAAATGCTGCAAAAATAATTTTTTGCCTCTCGTGCCTCTGCTGGTTTTCTATACCGACTTTTTTTGGTATGTCCAGTACATTGGTCAATGGGGCGCAAAATAATATTTTTGTAAACATATGGATAATTATGATATATTTCGAGGAAGCGCACGCATTGTGTGTTCTGCCTGTCCTCTTTTAGAGCTCTCAGTTGTTTATTTCGGTGACGAACGCTGAGGAGACGTGCTCCAAAACAGTTGTCGGCTGTGCCCATCTGAGGAAGCGCGAGCAAGGCTTTTGAGTGCCCATGCGTCTCAGCTGCGCACTCGTTTCCTCAGTCTTCTTTTGCCCCTTCTTCTTCCCACAGTGCGTGGTATAAATGAAACAGGTGCAAGTTGGTTAACACATACGTCTTTACTTTTCCCTCTCTATTGTGCGGCATGTAAGTTCCCCAACTATATGTTTCCGCATAGAGCTTTTTTAGGCTGTATACATAGAGCTTAAACATACGCTTTTTTTAAGCGTTGTGCACTTTTTCAATGTGTGATTCAACAAGCAAAGCTATCGTCAGAGACATTTCACGATGTTTGGTAAATTTTAGGTTTCCTGTAAGTGAACAGGTATCATTAAGATCAGATATTGTGTACGCCAGCTCTCACAACCCTCCGTTTCAGGTTCTTCTCCCGAAAAAATCATTACAATTGATCATGGAAATGAAACTCTCACTTAAATGACGTCGTGGCGGTAGCCAGAATAACTCATTTTGCATCTATATATTTCTTCTTATGCTGTTCTCTATTGTGTGAACGTTCAGTGGCATCTAATTTTGTAGAGTTCATTAGACCAAACGTAATGCGTTGTAGCAATACCATTAATGGCAACCCACTACCTGGGGGTGAACAAAAAAAACTGCAGATGGGAATCAAATCCAGAATTGATGATCGCGTATCTACATACCACCCTTCAGTTTGCGGATGTTCGTTGATGGTGTTTGGACTATTCAGAGACTAATTTTGTGACATCAACTGATTCGATTTCACGATCATTTTAACGAGACGCCAGTCTTTTTTTTTTTGGCGCTAGGCTGTCATGAGTTTTTCGTATCCGTTCTAATTACCGTCCAAGTGAGCTTCTGCTCTTGCACTTTTTTCGTTTGTTTACAACCATTCTTTTCTTTTGTCAGTACGCATAGCTAGGTGCGCCTTTACCTGGTGCTCCTGTATTATATTCTAACCAGACAAGAACAAGTTTCATACTCCTGTATATCGAAAATTCTTTCGCCCGTGATTACCCCTTCCACAATTTTTACAAACCAATCGGTTTGATATTCTTTATTTGTTAGTACGTGTTACCTGACGGAACGCATTCACATTTCCTGCTGATGCTGTTTTCCGAAAGCTCCGCGAACTGCTGAAATGCGCACTTCCAAGCTTACGCAAGAAGTTAATCACGAATCAAGAAAGATATATCATGAGGACTCTGAAATAATGAAAACAAATGAACAGGACCTACGTACAGTTCACTGGAAGTATCAACGCAGGAACGAAATTTAATCAACGCCACCACAGGCGTCCTTTTACTCAAGCCACAAACATTTTCCGCGTCGTCGAAAGGAGCCTCTAACTACCAAACTGTAAGCCGCGCATCGAGAGTGAAAGCGACATTGCCAGATCGCGACTTCATTAGCTCGAGCTCACCGGCGAGTTCCCAAAAGAGAAGGTGCGTTTCTTGGGACCGACGCCGCGAGATGAGCGAGGAAAGTCTGGCGTTTAACCTAAACCTCCCGGTAAATATTTATTAGGAATGCACCTTTTCCTGTCGACGAAAAAAAACCATGCACCACTGATGCACTGAGGGTGTCGTTCCAACTCGGCTAGCGGTACCACACCGAGAACACCAAAGCGGACGGAGATTATTTCCCAATCCTGTTCAGGATGTTGGTTTTTTTTCCTGCAGCTGCCGCTGTTTTCACGCTTTCACCAACTCTGGCTACCGCCCGTAACTAAGGAAAAGAATCTATAGCACTGTGCATCTTTTGTAAGCTTTTTTTTATTTCGTACTGGATATGCATGCAGAACAGGGAGGTGAAGTAGGTCTCAGTTTTAGTTTTCAAGAGATGCAGCAGCAGCAGCTTCGTTGGACACCATGGTAGAGGAGAGATGTGTCGGGCCAGGCCAACGCACTGCAGTTGCGCTTTCTGCTAATTACCATCCTCTTGAAAATCTTTACGTCAAGCTCATTATGAACACGTGCTTGTTGAGGCTGCGAGTTTTCTCTCACAGCACCAGGTACATTCAGATTACTTTGATGAGAAAGACAACCGATTCCTATGCGACCATTTTGAATTTGAGGCTCCATGCTTACAGCACGTTGTTTATATGCCAGTGCAGCCAAAGTACGGCTTCCGGTAAAACAAAAAAAAAATCCCTTTCGCTTTAGAGTAAAACTCGCACCTAAAACTATCCAGCTCGTGACCTTGTTTTTATTCCGCCTCGATAACATTCAGAGCATTTGAGTGTGTTACGCTATCTAATTTCAAACATTGAACAATTATATCAACTGCTATTATTGAGAATGGCAAAGATGAAATAAATTAGTGTCTGATGTACCATTCTCTATAATATTTTGTGGGGTTTATAGTGACAGAATTAGGACATAATTATGAGAGACACTGTAGTGGATAGCTCACGAAATTTCGATTACACAGAGTTCTTCACCGGATACCTAACAAGCACAGGGATCCTTAGCATTATGCCCAAATGAAGAGGCAACTGCCGCAACTGTAGAGTAAGCAACCACCGAACATTCTAGAACAGTCTAAAATAATATTAAATAGTTAGAAAAATTCCAGAATATTTTCTTATGTTCATTTTACTATGGGTTATGCATCATGTTTGTGTGGCTAATGTGCTAACTTCAATTAACGATTCAAGACACCGTCCCTGCAAAAAAATGAATGCACGACATGCTCTTACGTCTATCGGAGCAAAAATCGAAGTTGCTTTCTTTCTAGTTCATATCGAACAACTTTTTTTGGCTTATAGAAAGCAACGTCGATGGAGTGTCAATTGCAACCTGTGAAATTACGCAACACCACATTCACCATCGGGTGTGGAAATGTATTATTGGCGAAGCTCCTAGGGACCGTACAGTGTCCATCCGGCTTCAATTCATCCGGGCGCCGTGCACAGTGAAAGCGCGGGTGCAAAACAACTGCTCGCAAAATTCTCTAATGAGCGGGCATACGGTTTCAAAATATACCATTCATTGTTACGTTCATCCGCGCATCCGTCAGTTCATCTGTGGGTGCGTGCGTGCGAGAGTGCATGCGTCCATCCATCAATCTATCCACCCTTTATACTATTTAGCAACTTCAACGTAGACAATATGAATCTTAGGACCCAACTTCGCTCCATCATCAGCATCAACATCGTGAATATGCACCCATTTTTTTCTATCCGTGTTTCTGTTTTGTTCTAACGCATATTACTCGCAGTTTGAGCGCACACACCAAAAGAAAATGCCTCCTCTTTGTTTGAGCCGAGAATGAAATAACGCCGTCATCGCGTCCCCTGCAGCGCCGAATAACTTGAGCAAAGCTGCACGCTTCAATTACAAGCTCACTTGCGGCGCCACGCAGTCACGTGGTCAGTAGCATAAAAGACTGAGGAGCACAACCCTCTCCCCCTCCACCCTTCGTCGTAGCCGGAATTAATTAATCCTGCCACGACAATCGGATAATCCTTTGTCGCGGAAGGAAGCCGCCCGCATAAAAACGATTTAACGGCGCATTTCAGACAAGCGCGCTTATCACGAAAGCCCCGTAATGCGACGCACGTTTAGGCCTGAAAAACGAAAATATTAATGACACTACCGACGTGGTTTTTGAGCGAACCGTATTGTGCATTTGTTTTGTTGTTATTGTAATTGAAATAAGCGTATACGACGGAAGTGTTGCGTTTGATTTTAACTTGCTTGCTGTGGAGGGGATGAGGTGTTTGTCACATCGGCGGAGCATCTCTCGCTCAGGTCCATGTCCCGCAGCGTCGGCGTTGGCGTCCGCACTGACACTACGCATGCGCAACTCTGCTCCTTCCCTCTCTCCGACAGCTGCGCGTTACACTCTCTCCACATCTCTGCGCTTCTCCTGCGTTTTCGCTTCTGCTCTCGCGGCGCATGCACTAATCTCCTCCTCTAGTCTCCTCTCCTTCTAGTGTGAATACAAAGCGGTTTCGCATACACACCCCTTCTCCCTTCTCTCCTACGCTCCGCCCCTCTTTCGCCTCACAACGCTGACGCAGGCAGCAGATGCTAGCGAGTTTTTTTTTTTTTTAATCAAATACAGGAGTATACGGGTTAATAATGTACAGTTCGTTTTTAACAGTTCACATCGCAACAGAACGTTCACGCCAACACATTTTTCTCAAGTTCTGCTCCTTTTGCACCCCCGAACATATTAGTTGATTTATAGTAGCACAGAGCGCTTTTCACAAGTGCTTACAGATGCCACCTGGAGGGGCAACTGCCCCTCCAGGTGGCATTTGTGTGCCTACTGACTTCGTGACACGTTTTCGCCAACAGGCCTCCATCCCGTTATCATGGCAACTCGAAATACCCCGATATCGTCCTCGCACGCACTTTTCACTGCATGGTTTGACCTTTGCACCATTTAACCTCCAGAGTGGTGGTACCCATCAATCCCATTTGTGTGCCTCCATTTCCGCCATTAGTCCCATTTGGAGAAATATAACCACTTCGTGTATTGAACCATCCGTGGTATGAGTTTTATTGCATTTCTGCTTTCCAAGCCATTAACCTTCTTGTCTCAGCAGTGCACTGCAGAGCATCGACGTATTGGTCGACGGCTTTTCTCCGCGGCTATTCTTCACGGTCGGGCTATGGATTTCCAAATGTCGGGGGATAATAATCTCATCGCACGACCATCAGTTTCTATTTGCTACTCAGGTTTTGCATTCATAATGAACTCTTGCTTCATTGTAAACACACGGGAAAACTGAAATTACTGGCAGTGGGTTATATTGCCCTTGAGAATACTTGATCGTCGAGCCCATCAATTTCACCAAACATCTTCAAATCAGGCGTGCGTAAGGTTCATTGGGTGGGGGGACGCAATTTTGAATAATCTCCCCTCCCCCGGAAAAGTTCCGTAGAAAAAATAAGCATAGCAAAGAATGTAGAATGTAAATGAAGCGATGACGTGTTTCTTGCAATGGAGAGCCCATCATCACTATCATTATCATCATTATCATCTGCCTGACTACGCCAACTGAGGGGCAAAGGCCTCTCCCACGTTCTGCCCGGTTTGCCTTTATTGAGCCCGGCTTTCAGAAATTGGAGAAGGCTTGAAATTAAACATGAAGGATCCTCGGCTACTTCTACCGCAAAAAAATGGCAGCATATCCACGGAGTGAATGATGGGGAGTGGGGCGAAGCATTCGTCCGTCCATTCGTTCTTGCTTCCGTCCGTTCCTGCGTACGTCTGTGTAACCATCCATGCGTCCATCCACCCGTCCGTGCGTGCGTCTGTTCGTGCGTCCGTCCCTGCGTTCGTCCATGCATCCGCGCCTGCGTCCGTTCATGCGTCCATCCATGCATCTGTCTGTGTGTCCGTTCGTCCATCTATTCAGCACTCCAAGTACCATCATCTCGCATCTTTTCATCATGTATTCTCCATAAAGAAGCACCGCCATCCAGCGGACATTTCAAGGACTAAACGGGAGGTGGCACATGCACACTTTCTTACGGCTTGCGCTTCGGGTTTACTTCCCACCTTTAACCACCTCGAGTTCATGGTATATACTAGTTCACTGTATTCATGGCTATGTGGTCCAACGCTCGCTAAACCTTTTTAAAACCAAGGAGGTTACACCCAGCGAGTATAACGTAGCAACCCTTCCTTGTCAGACCGTGCTCAATGTACATGCCAATAGCTGCTAATGGGGATCGCAGCGTGCGCGTTACCTAAAGGCCGAATGCTCCTGTCTCTCATTCCCCCTTAGCAACCATTAACATGTGCATTGAGCCCTATCTTTTATTGTTCAACAACGCACAGAAGAAATATCTCACGGGAACCACCTTGGAGGTCAAAATCGTAAGGACCGCTAATTCGGGAGTGTGCCACTGGTGGTTACGTACTACGAGGGACGCACAAGCCACGCCATAAGGAGCTTCGCCCCTAAAAATTACATGGCTGTAGACATGCCACCCTCAGTAAATGTATGGGCCAGACAAGCCACCCTCCCCTCCGCACACACATACACTATATGGTTACGGGATAGACACCCCGAAGCGCACATTATGTATGGCCTTGCTTCCTTCATTGCGCCAGATTAAGCATCAGCAAAAGCTGCGCTTAAGATTCATCCTTTAAAAAATCATGTACCGTTATATCACGTTTTCTTCAACTGTTGTCGAAAATTGCATGGCCTAAACAACTCAGTAGTAACAGGAGACACCGCAGCGAGGTGCTCCTAAATAGCCCTCATGTCCACGTGGAGTTCTTCACCACGCGCTCGACGTACCGTTTTAACACCATTCCACCTTGATTGATTGATTGATATGTGGGGTTTAACGTCCCAAAACCACTATACGATTATGAGAGACGCCGTAGTGGAGGGCTCCGAAAATTTTGACCACCTGGGGTTCTGTAAAGTGCACCCAAATCTGAGCACACGGGCCTACAACATTTCCGCCTCCATCAGAAATGCAGCCGCCGCAGCCGAGATTTGAACCCGCGACCTGCGGGTCAGCAGCCGAGTACCTTAGCCACTAGACCACCGCGGCGGGGCATTCCACCTTGGTCAGAACGCGACTGCTGTTTCCCGAAACTCAACCCTCCACCTCGACCACGGCAGCACAAAAATAAAAGAGCCACTAAGTGGTAGCGAAGGGTACGAGGCACCCTATTATTACATACTACGGGGAGATTTAATCTCAAAGTGGGCCTTGCTTAAATTACAGTGATGTGTGTGGCTCGCATTTCAGAGAGGGCTCAGTCTAAAGGGTACCAGCTTGGTGAAAAGGAACTGTAATGCGACTGGAAAAGACTGTCGCTGCGAGGCACACGAGATCCTTCCTAGACAAACGCTGATGGCAAATGCAGCGTAGTCACGACACAGAAGACATATAAAGACTGAGTTGCAAATGATTCCACGCGCGAGCTTCTCGTGCATTATTTAAGGGTGTGTCTGAACACTTCTCCGTTTTTCATGACTATGAATTAATAGAATGAACACCCCAAGCACGCTGTTGACTACATATCCACCGATACGTTCAGTTAAACGCTAGCTTGAATTCGGCTGTGTCATTTTGTTTTAGGTGGTACGTTCCCTTTTTTGTATATTGTGTAAAGTCACTGAAGCACTATGCCCTTAAGAAAAAAACACACACGCACCAGGCCTGTGCGTTAGGTGCAGCAAAGTCACAGCGAAAACTAGAAGAGCGGCCTTTCAGAGCCTTTTCAAAACACTCACTGGGTAAGTACTGCAAGCGCACTTGCTTGGTAACCACTAGGGCATCAGTAATAAACTTTTGGGTAGTAGGCCGGCATTCGCATTGCCATTTTTCGTCATTCTTCTGAGAAGCGTGGTATCCGCCAAATACCTGCTAGGAATCTTGTGCCAATTGTCCATGCAGTGGCTGACGACGATGAGTAATTATGGCTGAACTGGGTATGCGCAACAGTTAGTGGAGAAACAAGAACAAGCTTTTGTAATGGGTTGGAGCATTGGACGGCCCACTCGTTACGCTAATTGCATTTTGGGATGACTGTTTGTTCTTTCGCTGTTGTAAAACGCTTTGTAAGTCATAATAACGTGATTGCTTTCCCGACATCAAGCCTGCCTAAGGCAAGTTTCACAACAAGTCACAAGTACGGGAGTAGCTCAGTGGTAGAATACTGGACCGGCACCCAGCGGACACGGGTTCGAGCCGCACTCTGCCATTGGTGCTAGGTCATGCCTGCCTAAGGCAAATGTGACAATAAGTTATAAGCACAGCGTAACTCTGTGGTAGAATATTTGGCTGGCACCCAGCGGACCCTGGCTCAAGCCCCACTGTGTCATTAGTGCAAGGTTTTTTTGTTTTCAATTTCGCACGATGTGGTTATGAACGGCGGTGGCGGACAGCATGCAACTGCGCGTGGCCAGAGTTGTGATCTCATAACAGATTTCGCTGAAAAAGTTCTAATAACATCTCACGTCCTTTACCAATACATTGGAGAAAGAAATTGGTTATCTTACGTAAGACCATTACCAGCCCGGATGAACGATAAGGCAGGTTTTGTTTTTTTTTGTATTGAGTGTGAGTATCGAACGCTATAATCCTGTGACAAACTAATCTCAATTGTAGTGAAGCGTCTGCTGTAATCGATAACACTGTCTGTCATGGTCACACTGTCCCTTATGAGTTGACATAAGACGACTCCAAGATGAAAGTCATCGTTTCCTTCTCAACCAACTGTATTACCTCCCCCCCCCCTCCCAAAGAGCTTTCTCAACCGAAGATGCCGTAAAGTTTTTGCATCTCACGTGATTTTGTCGCAGGGCCTCCGCAAACGGTCCATCTTTGACCATACGCCGCTGACATCACGCGATGTCACGTCATGTGACATCAGAGAGACATCGTGATAACATCACAAATGCTGTTGACCTGTGCCGATATACTGACATCATCACATTACGAAGAATCTTTTGTTTTTCGCACCACTCAAATTGACACGGACGCCGACGGTAAATTTTCGCGTTTGATCAGCCATCCAAGTGTTTCGCCTTAATACTATAAAGAGCATGTAGCGTAGATCTATGAGGCATCTGTTGCTCTTTGTCTTTTTTCTCTATCTCTCTTTCTCTTTTAATCCACGGTCATGTTTTCACTTGTAGGCAATTTGGCGGCCGAGCGAATTGGGCCGAGCGAAAATTTCGCTTGGCCCATCAAACAGCATCCTGTCAGCGAAGCCCATGCATAGTGGGTGGCCCCGTCAAAAACTATAAACAAAACATCGTTTTTGCTTATTTTTAAATGCAAATAATTCATTAATGAACCGCCGGCATTTTGAGAGTTTCTATCAACGTATCTGTCTGTATGTACCCGCCAACGTCTGGATGCTCCCATGACCTCCTCTTTAACTTGGTGCAGACCTAAATTAAAGGAGTTTGAGAAATACGAACGTCCGTATACAACATAAATAACGTGAAAATACCATCGTCTACCATGTCAAACCCATTTTTGCAGACGCTATGGTACATAGCCGCATACCACGGGCGATGGTATGCGGGTATCCGCCACAGGTGACTTACAGTTTACATTCATCCCAGGTGGCGAGGACAGACATGAGTAACTCAGATGTGAGGGCGTCAGGAGAAACTGAACATTGCGGCATAGGCCCGACGAATCAAGAATGAAAAAAAAATGAGGTCTCAACAAGAATTTAACCCATGCACTATGAGTGGCAATCGGGTATTTTACCACTGATCAATGTGAGGTCTTTAAACCACTCTGGAAAAGCGACTATGCAGGCGTAAGGTCGGTTTCCATGCTGGCTATTTAATTTTAGAACAATGCAACAAACATTACACACGTAAAGCTATGAGACCGCGTGTTGCCGGTTAACGTTAATTGTGTTTCTAATTGATTACAATTTAACAGCAGTCAAACAGACATTACATTTGTATTGCTATGATTAGGCAAATTATATTCAAACGTTGCTCAACAAAAAAGAAGTACGCTAACGAAGGTTGCATGTGGTATCCACATCGTGACACCACAAAGCGCACTTCGTTTCGATAATCCTGACATCTGCACGCTAACGTGAGTGCTGATGTTATACCGTAAATGAACAGTTTAGTCACCATCAGACGCCAGTGTAGTGGACGGTTCAGATTGGCACACGACGTGCGCAGTACTAATATATATATATATATATATATATATATATATATTTATTTTATTTATTTATATATACTAACCGATTCACGCGTGCTTTCAATGCGAAGACACGAAGCAATTCTCGCATCTGTTATTTTTACCAGGCCATGCAACAATTTTAAGCAACTCATCTCGCGTGCAAAACTGTGCTTTCTGAAAGCTCATTGCGAATAACGGGAAGAAAAAAAAAGATTACTGTAGCTTGCACTGCAGGCGAAATGCTAAAGAGACAACGCGTTTAATGGACACCTAGGTAGTCTTGGCGGTTTCTGTATTTCGTAGTGTTGTAAGTTTTTTGTTCCCATCTTAGGTTTCTTCCTTCTGCTCTCTTCTATCTGTGCTTTCGATGAGTTTTGTTTTCGTGTTTATTTCTCATTATTATCTGTTTATGTCGCTATTTTTCTCAGCTTTGTTCTCTCTATCTTTCTTTCTGATTCACCACTTCCTGCCTGTCTCTTTCTTTTTCTTTCTCTCTCTATTTCTCGCGTGCTCTACGTTGCTCCCTATCAAAGTCTTTTTATGCTATGGTTCCCACCTTTTCCTTTTCTTCAGCATCACACTTTTCCTCCTCACACACACTTCTCTTTCCCACCCCTTGCTACAGTATACGATAACACAATGTATGCTGCGCCCTGTTTGTGCGTCTCTGGATAAAAGAGTGGTCAAAGGGGCTCGGTTCCGGTTAAAGGGCACGAGGGTTTGAATCCCGCCTCGCAAAGAACTTTTGTCGCCAAGAGAGAGAGAGAGAGGTTAATGATAGAGGAAGAGATAAAAAGGACGCTATTTTCTGCCTCCCGTCGCGGGGGCACGGCTCAGCGCCTTTAGGGATCGGGGAAGGGGAAGTAAAGATGATAGGAAGAAGAGAGGAGGGTAAGAAAAAGTGAATGGCATGGCAAGAGAACGTCTTGTCAGTACAGTCAGTAGTGCGAATGAAAAGAGTTCGTCTATAAGGCGGCGAGGTCCGCGCAAGCACAGAACTCGAGGAAGGCTCGAAGGGCTTTCGTCTTCGAGCGCGCGGGAAAAAGTATGTCTTCCATTGTTTCGGCAGGTAGTCCAAGCAGACGATAGCGGCTTACCAGTGTGCAACGCTCAGTGGCCAGGTCAGGGCAGGAGCAAACAATATGCTGCAGCGTTTCGTCATCACCGCACCTTCGGCACGCTGGCGATGAAGAGCGACCCGCGGAATACATGCGTGCCGCAGGCCAGACGCTGCCAGTACGCAGGCGAAGCAACAACCGCCGCTCGCATCTGTCCAGGGCCAAGAATTCCCCACTTTACTTTCATATCTTTTTCTCAGCGAACTCGTTCTCTCACCCACCACAGTTATTACAGGTCACACCCGAGGCGAAAGCGCACGCGTTTTGAGAGAAAAGCAGAAGAGAAGGGGAAAAAAAAGAGGATGTAAAGAGCACGTGTCACTTTATGATGGTTGTCATTTGTGTTTCGGACAAACATATCACAGCGAAATCAAAAACCTTCGCTGTTATAGGCGCTATACATTATGTGACCAAGAGATCATCATGGCGGATCTCTTTAAATAGAGTCACGTACGTGGCACATCAGGAGTCCCCCAAAAGAGTAATGCGTAACCTATTCACAGCATTGCTGCTATGGTGAAGATTAGACACGCGTATCAGCATGAACGGGCATGGTTTCAATAATTCTGTACAGATGGTTTATAAGAGAAGCTGACACGTGCCAACAGCTGTGCTGTGACTTATGCAGGCGTGACTTGGTGAAACCTTCACTAATGTATTTTCTTAGAGTGTGGAATCTTGTCCCGTCACGATTATTCAGTGCAAGTGTAAAAAAAATGAAAACATAGACATATACTCAGAATGTAGTGGAGCATACGCACCAACGCGTATGCGCCTTCGGAAGACAACAAAAAGCCCGTGCTCTGCTTGCGCGAGAGTTTGTGCCGCCATTGCCAGACTGGCCGTACGCCCACTTTCCGTTGCGACCTCGTTGCGACTTCTCGGCTCGAATATACGTCATCACATTTGGTGGAGGCTGCTGAGATCCCCAAGAAGACCTGGAGCTCCGCTCTCGCAAGTTGCCTGAAAGACTACCGCCAAACATGACTGACGCAGTCGCCAACCAGCCCAGCCCAGCCGAGCCAGCACCATCGGCTGCCCCGTCTACCTGCCCCGGCGCTACTCGCCAGCGGGACCCACCAATCTTCAGCGGAAGTGGTGAGCAAGACGTCGAAGACTGGCTGTCCTTGTACGAACGCGTAAGCGTCAGCAACAAGTGGGACGACGACTCTAAACTCGCTTACGTTATCTTTTACTTGGCAGACGTAGCTAAGCTTTGGTTTACCAACCGCGAAACCGCCATCGCCAACTGGTCCTCCTTTAAGACCCTCGTAACAGAAGCGTTCGGCCGACCAGAGGTCCGCAAGCTCCGCGCTGACCAGCGTCTGCGCCACAGAGCCCAGCAGCCTGGCGAAACGTTTACGAGTTACATTGAGGATGTGCTCGACCTCTGCAAGCGTGTTAACCCATCTATGCCTGAAGAAGAGAAAATTCGGCAGATTCTCAAAGGTATTGAGGATGGCGCATTCCAGATGTTGCTAGCGAAAAGCCCGACCTCGGTGGCGATCCTCGTAAGCCTGTGCCAGAGCTTCGATGAATTACGCCGTCAGCGTTCCATCGCCCGACAGGGTGTCTCACCACCAGATTCAATCTCGGCTGTCGCACTCGCAAATGTCAACGTTCGCCAAGAAAGTCTGTCCAACCAGATCAAAGACTTCATCAGGGAGGAAGTCGCCCGACAGCTTTCCCTGCTGCCGCATAGCGACGCGCCCACCGCAAGTCTGCCTTCGACACTGCAGCAGGCCATACGCACTGAAATTTGTGATGTCCTACCTACAGTGCAGGCCCCTTACGCATGCACTTCAGCAGCATCTAATCTCTCAGCTGTCAGCTACGCACCACCTGCACGATCTTCACCTCTCAGCTACGCCGCTGTGGTTGCGCGACCCCCACCGCATCCAGTATCCTTATCGGCTCCACCTCCTCCGGCAGCGCCTCCGGTTTACAGGCCCTCACCTCGCTTTTTCCGTCCATCTAATGAGTGGCGCACCCATGACAACCGTCCTATCTGCTTCGCGTGTGGCATCGCTGGACACATTGCACGCTACTGCCGCCGCCGTCCCACACCTGCGTACGCCGCCTTTGGAACTCCTACCTATGCGTCGCAGCAGGCCACTACGTCTGCATACGAACAGAGGCACTCTGACTCGGATCGTCGCCCATCGACCTCTCGTTTCCCATCTCCTCGTCGCCGATCGCCATCTCCTATGCGTCGTAGACCACCTCCTGAGGAGGGAAACTAATCAGTGCAGTTCCAGAGGCAAGAACTGCAGCTTCTGCGCAATTATCAAGACCTCCATTTTCGCCGCGAAATGTTGTTGATGTCAATGTTGAGGGAGTCGCCACACAAGCGTTAATTGATACTGGGGCCGCCGTTTCTGTGATGAACGCAAAATTTTGTCGCAAACTGAAGAAAGTGACCACATCTCTCTGTGGCATCGTGCTGTCCACGGCTAGCGCGCAACGCATACAGCCCTCGTCTGTGTGTACGGCGCGCGTCGTCATCCAAGACGTTTTGTACATCGTCCAATTTTTTGTACTACCATCTTGCTCTCATGACCTCATCCTGGGTTGGGATTTCTTATCAGGTCATGAAGCTATCATCGATTGTTGCCGTGCGGAAGTGTCCCTAGTGCCAAGTTGTGAATTTTCACCACCCGACCATTCACCACTGCTCTCCAAACTCATCGCTGACGACGACATCACCTTGCCTCCGGAAGCTTCAGTCCCTATTAGCCTTTCATGTGTGGCGCAACCTGACGCCACGGTGGTGTTTACGCCATCCCCTGTTTTTACTGAACGCAAGGGCATCGTGCTCCCATTTGCCGTTCTTACGATTGCGTCTGGTTTAACCGTAATGCTGGTTACCAACCACTGCAACTACCCCGTTGGCTTGCTTCGTGGTGAAACGTTAGGATATGTGCAACCTGTCGACCATATCAATGATATTATTCTTCCCGACGAAACGCCATGTCAGATTACCGCAATCACTCAGGCGTGTGAGCCATCAAGCTCACCAGCCTTCGACAATGCTATTGACGCAGACCTTCCCCCCTCGCATCGCAGCCAACTTGTTGCTTTCCTTAACAAGTTTCGCTCTTCTTTCGACTTTCAGAAACCTGCTTTGGGTCGCACCACGACTGTCACTCATACTATTGACACCGGCTCACATTCGCCTCTGCGACAGCGTCCTTACCGCGTTTCTGCCGAAGAGCGCCGCGTCATTACGGAGCAAGTAGATGACATGCTTAAACGTGGAGTCATACAGCCTTCTCAAAGCGCTTGGTCGTCACCCGTGGTTCTGGTAAAGAAAAAAGATGGCACCGTTCGATTTTGCGTGGACTATCGCCGCTTAAACAAGATTACAAAGAAAGACGTCTACCCGCTACCACGAATAGACGATGCTCTTGACTGTTTACAAGGCGCCGAATACTTCACATCCTTGGATCTGCGTTCTGGGTATTGGCAGGTGCCAATGGCTGAATGTGATCGCCCTAAAACAGCCTTTGTAACGCCGGATGGCCTGTATGAGTTCAAAGTCATGCCATTTGGGCTCTGCAACGCGCCTGCGACGTTTGAACGCATGATAGATACCATATTGCGGGCCCACAAGTGGAAAACTTGCTTGTGTTACCTAGATGACATCGTAGTCTTTTCAGCTGATTTCCCGACACATCTTCGTCGTCTCCACGAGATTCTGACGTGTCTAGCTTCTGCAGGCCTACAACTTAACACCAAGAAGTGCCACTTCGCAGCCCGAAAACTAACCATCTTGGGACACGTCATCACAAAAGACGGTGTTCTTCCGGACCCCGATAAGCTTCGAGCTGTCGCTGACTTTCCAATGCCCACATCACTGAAAGCCCTAAGAAGTTTCGTTGGTCTTTGCTCTTACTTTCGTCGCTTCGTGCGCAACTTCGCGACCATCATTGCACCTCTGACTAGTCTGCTTTCCAACAGCAAAGGTATATCTGCATGGTCACCTGCATGTGACGACGCATTTCACCAGCTGCGCCGCCTGCTGACCTCGCCACCTATTCTTCGCCACTACGACCCCACTGCTGCCACAGAAGTTCACACTGATGCAAGCGGCGTTGGTCTTGGCGCAGTTTTGGCACAACGGAAAGGCACTCAAACCGAATACGTAGTCGCTTATGCAAGTCGCGCTCTTAAGAAGGCTGAATTGAATTACTCCGTGACAGAGAAGGAGTGTTTGGCCATAATCTGGGCGCTTACGAAGTTTCGCCCGTACCTTTACGGCCGTCCTTTCGACGTGGTCACAGACCACCACGCTCTATGTTGGCTGTCCTCCTTGAAAGACCCGTCCGGACGTCTGGGCCGTTGGGCACTTCGATTGCAGGAATACGACGTCCGTGTCGTATATCGTTCCGGCCGCAAGCATACGGACGCCGATGCACTTTCCCGATCGCCATTAACACCAGATGTGGCTTCTCTGTCACCCCCTTTTACCACCTTGTCACCACTCGAAAGCACTGACATGCTTTCGGAGCAGCGTAAAGACCCATACCTTGCCTTGTTAGTCGACTACCTTACCGATCCGTCTTCTGTCCCTTCCACGAGAGCGCTGCGCCGGCAAGCAGCCCACTTTGCCTTACGTGACAACATTCTGTACCGCCGCAACTACACGCCTGGTGGTCGGAAGTGGCTCCTTGCTGCCCCAACTCATATGCGCTCTGACATCTGCATGAATTTCCATGCAGATCCCCAAAGTGCTCCCGCAGGTGTCCTGAAAACCTACGAAAGGCTGCGCCAACGCTATTACTGGCGAGGAATGTATCGTTTTGTGCACAAATACGTTCAGTCTTGCACCACTTGCCAACAGAACAAAACACCTCCGCGGCACCTTACTGGCATGTTACAGCCGCTCCCGTGCCCGGCTCGCCCATTCGACCGCGTGGGTATAGACCTCTATAGCCCCCTCCCATATAGCAGCTCTGGAAACCGGTGGATTATTGTCGGAGTCGACCATCTGACACGCTACGCTGAGACTGCAGCTCTACCGGCAGCGACCGCCCACGAAGTTGCACTCTTCATTCTCCGCAGCTTCATTCTACGCCATGGTGCTCCGCGGGAATTACTCAGTGATAGGGGTCGAGTGTTCCTGTCGGAGGTCATCCAAGCTATCCTCGCTGAATGCAACATTATCCACCGTAAATCTACCGCATACCATCCACAGACAAATGGTCTTACTGAGCGGTTCAACCGCACACTTGGCGACATGCTGAGGATGTACACCGCCTCCGACCACACTAACTGGGACGCTGTATTGCCCTTTGTTACCTTCGCTTATAACACCGCGACGCAAGCGACTACCGGTTTTTCCCCGTTCTTTCTATTGTACGGCCGCGAACCTTCCCACCCACTCGACACTATACTACCGTACCGCCCTGATGCATCTGAGTGCTCCCCGCTTTCGGAAGTCGCCAGATACGCTGAAGACTGCCGTCAGTTGGCTCGGTCTCTGACAAGTGAGGCTCAAGGTCTACAAAAGACTCGACACGACGACGCTCACCGCATAGCTCCTACATTTCGTGCTGGCTCCCTTGTGTGGCTTTGGGTGCCCCCGCACGTTCCTGGCCTGTCTTCTAAACTTCTGGCCCGGTACCATGGTCCGTACCGTGTCATTGACGCGACCTCCCCGGTGAATTACATCATCGAGCCGTTAACACAATCACCAGATTTGCGCCGTCGAGGACGCGAGACCGTACACGTCGACCGTCTCAAGCCCTACTACGACCCCCTCATTGTGCCTACTCCCTGAGTCGCCAGGATGGCTACCCTTCACCCCGGGGGTATTGTAGTGGAGCATACGCACCAACGCGTATGCGCCTTCGGAAGACAACAAAAAGCCCGTGCTCTGCTTGCGCGAGAGTTTGTGCCGCCATTGCCAGACTGGCCGTACGCCCACTTTCCGTTGCGACCTCGTTGCGACTTCTCGGCTCGAATAAACGTCATCACAAGAACAACCAGACACGCAACTATATAGAGAGACATCGAGAAAGAAATTAACACGGAGGGGTTAAGAACGAAACTCGAGTGATGTTGAACAGAGAAGAAACATACGGAGAGAAAGAGAGAAAAGGAGGCCGTGGAGGAATGTGCAGCGCGCTTGAGCGAGAAACCGCGAGAGCCCAATGGTCCGTAGCGCCGCAAGGGTAACAGAAGCGGGCTTAATGCGGCAACCGAAGCGCTTCCCATCAGCACCTGTCATAAACGTTGCTCGGCTCTTGGAGAGCGTCCTTTATTGCGCTCCCCGCTAAGCGTTGCGCCACCATCGAGGTAACAGCTCGACCTAAGCGAGTGTGCTGCCTACTAAAGTGCAGCTGGGAGGAAACTGAACGAGGAAAATGAGTAGCGACTTGAAGCGCGTTCTAACGTTTTGGCCACGAACGCAATTTGCGTGCGTGGCTCGCAGGAGAGGGGGCAGTGCGTGATTAGCTGCGCGTCTTGCGGGTGTGTCCTATTTGGCGTGTTACGCGGTAGTGGGGTGTACTTGACAGAGAAAAGCCAAGCGAGACTAACCCCAAATCAAACTTTGTTATGCTTGCGTAGCGTGGACCTATATTTAATTTTTCTGCGCACTAATGCACCGGTGTCATTAAGATCGTTAGCGCGCGTGGGCATGCATGCATGCTGGCGTAGATGCGTGTTAGGTTTTTGTGCTACTGGTTTCTCTCAAGGAGATGGTGAACGTTTGAGACAGTATAGATAGCTTGCAATTGACTTCGAGGAAGACCAATACTGTTTCAACATGGCCGCCATAAACGACTCAATGCAGTATAGCCACATGGCGATAACCTGCTGAGTGTGGTAACGATGTCCATAAAACGTTATATCTGTGAATGAATAGCTAAAGAACCACCAAGCGATATCATCATCATCAAGACTACACCCACTGAGGAACAAATGCCTCTCCCGCGTTCCGCTAGTCAACTTTCTCCTGTGCCTGCTGCTGCCACTTTACACCCGCAAACTTCCTAATCTCATCAGTCCACCTAACTTGCTGTCTCCCCCTCACCCGCTTGCCTACTGTGGGAATCCAGTCAGTTACCCTTAATGACCAGCGGTTATCCTGCCTACGCACTACATGTCAGGCCCATGTGCATTTCTTTTTGATTTTAACTATGATATCCCAAACCCCGGTTTGTTCCCTAATCCACTCTGCTCTTTTCTTGTCTGTTAAGGTTACACCTATCAGTTTCCTTTCCATCGCTCTCTGCGTCATTCTATATTTGAGCTGAACCCTATTTCTAAGCCTCGAGATTTATGCTCCGAAGGTCAGTACTGGAAAGACGCATCTGTTATTTACTTTCCTCTTGAGGGTTAGTGGCAAATTACCATTTGCGATTTGAGAATGCTTGCCGAATATGATCCACCCCATGATTAATCTTCTAGTTAACTGATTTTCATAATTCGGCTCAGCAGTCATTGTCTGTCCTATGTAGACATTGTCTTTTACAACTTCAAGTGCACTACTACAAATCTCGCAGCGCTGTTCTGACGTTGTTTTACATTACTTTCGTTTTCTGCAACTTAACTTTAAGGCCTAGCTTTCTGCTCTTCTTGTCTAGTTCAGTAATGATGAGTTGCAATTCGTCACCTTAGTTACTCAGCAATAAAATGTCATCGCCGAAGCGCAAGTTGCTAAGATACTCTCCATTAACTCATATCCCTAACTCTTCCCACTCTAGGCCTCTGAAAACCTCCTGCAAATGTGCGGTAAACAGCATTAGGGAGATCGTATCTCCTGCCTTACACCTTTCTTCATTGGTATTCTGTCGCTTTCTTTATGGAGCACAATGGTGGCAGTTCCTTCCAGGATATTAATATAGGCTTTGTCAACGCCCTGATTTCGCAGTGTCTGCATGACTGCTGATATTTCTACTGAATCAAATGCCTTCTCCTAATATATGAAGGTTATGTGTAGTGCTTAGCTATATTCTGAGCATTTCTCTGTTACCTGATTGATAGTTTGAATGAGGTCGATTGTTGATTAGCCTGAACGAAATTCTGCTTGATCTTCTGGTTGATTGAATTATAATTTTGTCATAACCTTGTTAGCAATATCTTTCGTCCCGTGGGCTGATCCTCCTGTAATACTTCAAGTAATTGCCGTCCCCTTTCTTGTGAATTAAAATGACGTCAGCATTCTTCCATGATTCTGGTACCCTCCCCATCAGGAGACACTTCGTAAACAGGGCGGCCATATTTTCTAATACAATCTGCCGTCTGTCTGTCAGCACATCTGATGTATATCCTTCTCTAAATCTTTAAATAGCGTGCGCAAGCGGTACCTTCTCTGTCTCTGTGTCTGCTTTATAATTAAGTTCGAAAAAGGGCACAGTCATGTGTGTGCTTATAAAGAACACCATCGCAAAATATCTTTTGCATCAATGCATCTTATGGCACTGACTAACAGAGAAGTCACCGCTGCATACGCCAGTTAGAGATTTGGGCCGTTCTACTGCAAAAACAAACGAGACATAAAGTTCGCGTTCCACCATTTTGTTGCTTCAACGCAGTTGTTTGTGTGACGTCAGAGCAAGCTCAATGTAAAATAAGACAAGCGGACGCTTCACAGTGATTGGCATGCGAAGAGCAAAGCAACGTGTGCTGATCCTCCTCCGATTCCGAAGTTGCCCGCATGTAACGTAAGACCCATCTTTACTAACGACAACGAATGCAGTGTGTACTCGCACTTTTCTTACAGGACTTGATAGGTTCTGAAAGGCTTTAGATGATTCTGTGCACCACCTCCTTGAACTTTGGTCGAAGCTTCGCGCCGTTCACCAAGTCACTGTGGACAATAATGCGCAGCAGAAGTTGGCGGGTTTGAAAAGGCGTCGAGCGCATTGATTTCAAACACGGCATACCGAGTTAGCTAACGCTAACTACAGCATACTGCCCGCGGAATTGCGATGAAGGAAATAAATTGTTAGCGCGTGGTCGACAATAAAGTCAAGCATGCGTAGACACCATTTCTATATGTGCTTTCGTTTTCAACATCAACATTAGCTACCTACGTATACAAAAGCAGTAATGATGCGTTTACTCACTTGAAGGTGAATGGGGAAAATTTTAATCTGAGGCGTAATCCAGTCTTGTCACCTACAGCGAAGGCGCTTTGCTCTACCACATCACAAACGAAGCGGGCAACTTGCTCACTTTCTTTTGAATGGTGCACGCACAAAGCAGCCGACGACGCCCGCACCGGTGCACAGTACACTACTCCTTGCCGACGTCGAAGAAATCGATTAACGAAGTTAACAAGAAAGCACTTCCTTTGGGGATAGTGTGCACAACACGGGAACAGACACTCGTTATGTAGCGAACGCTCGCTATTGTGCTCATTCGACGAATCCGCTTAGACGCAGCGAAACAAGAAGAGAATGCGCTATCGGACACTGGTTACCCAGGATGACAAGCAGGTTACAACAGCACCGTAGTACTGGCGTGTCATTCAACATACGTTGTGCGAAACAAACAATCGTCGTTACGTGTACCTGGCCATTCCCGGCATTAAGAACGGTGTTCGTTCAGAGGCGCAGCCTACTGCGGATACCGGGTTACACTCCAGCTTTTAGTCATTTCAGAGGTCGGAGAACCACACTGTGTGTGTAGGGGTTCGGTTTTCCAGTAATACGTCCTTTCTGCACAAGGATCGAAGCCATTCCGATATATACTGAATACCGTCATGACAAAAGTCACCTTGGTTGTACTCGGGTCATGGAGGACGGGGCGAGGCGTACGGCATCACGTGGCCTACTCGCGGGCCGTCATGACAGTCAGCGTGGATGTGCCGGTGTTACCCTCACTTCGAGCGTAGCACTCGATCGCCGTTGGCGCGGCACGCCGGCACGATCCACCGCGTCCCATCTGCGCCGACATCGTATACCCTCGGATTGTTCGGGCGGTGGCTTTCTCTAGCTCCATCTGCCCGAACCTTCACGAACGTACGGAGCTCTTCCGATGACCTTGTGCTCCACGGCTGTCCGATATCGGAAGTAATGCATATTTACTGTGCTGTCGGCGAAATAGCCGCATTTTCCGATATGGGGAAAATGGTCGAGGCCCACGTGCCTATATTTAGGTGCACGTTAAGGAACACAAGGTGGTAGAAATTTCCGGAACCCTCCTCTACGACGTCTCTCATAAAAATATCGTGGTTTGGGAGCATTAAACTCCATCAACTATCATTATTATAACTTCATTCGAGGCTTCAACTGTTTATGCTGCAGCCACAAGTGCGCAGTATAAGATTCCCCCATCCCACTTAGAACTAAGAAAACATTGCATTATATTATTAGATTTATTGAGCATTAATTAGATAGATTATAAATCTGAAATGATATTTATTATATTGGACGTTACTTTTCTAACAGGCGACTCTCTTGTTTTGTTATTCAAGTTATGTATTAGTATACTGGTCCCCGTCTTATGTTCTAAAGGGTGGAACAAAAAAATTGGCACCATATCCACGGAGTGAATGAAGGAGAGTGGGGCGAAGCATTCGTACGCCCATTCGTTCTTGCTTCCGTCCATGCGTCCGTCTGCGTGACCGTCCATGCGTCCAACCGCCCGTCCGTGTGTGCGTCTGTTCGTGCGTTGGTTCCTGCGTTCGTCCATGCATCCGCCCCTGCGTCCGTTCATGCGTTCATCCATGCATCTGTCTGTGTGTTCGTTCGTTCATCTATTCAACACTCCAAGTACCACCATCTCGCATCTTTTCATCATATATTCCCCATATAGAAGCACCGCCATCCAGCGGACATTCCAAGGACTAAACGACAGGTGGCACACGCACACTTTCTTACGGCTTGCGCTTCGGGTCTACTTGTCACCTTTAACCACCTCGAGTTTATGGTATATACTAGTTCACTGTATTAATGGCACTGCGGCAACGCTAGTTAAACCTTTCTAAAACCGAGGAGGTTACGCCCAGCGAGTATAACGTAGCAACCTTTTCCTGTCAGATAGTGCTCAATGTACATGCCAATGGCTGCTAAAGGGAAATGAGAGACAGGAGAATTCAGATTTTACTTTCTTACAACTTGCGCTTCGTATCTACTTCCCACCTTTCACCACCTCGAGTTCATTCATAGTACATACTGGTTCATTGTATGCATGGCACTGCGGCTGAACGCTCGCTAAACCTTTCTAAAACTAAGGAGGTTACACCCAGCGAGTATAACGTAGCAACCCTTTCTTGTCAGATAGGGCTCAATAAACATGCCAATGGCTGCTAATAAAAATCGCAGCGTGCGCGTTAACTAAAAGCCGAATGCTCCAGTCTCTCATTCCCCATTAGCAGCCATTGACATGTACATTAAGCACTATTTTTATTGTTCAACAATCGACAGATTAAATTTCTCACCGGCACCACCTTGGAGGCCAAAATGTTATACTTGTTACACATTACAACGGCTACGAGGGACGAACGGGTGCCGTTATAAGGAGTTTCGTCCCTAAAAGTAACATTGCTTCATGCTAACTCATGTGCTGCAGTTTTACTGCTATATGTCTTTTTCGTCAAAATTATTCGCAGCCATTCACATAGTATTTGGATTTAAAGTAATTTGAGCAACTCAGGCAGATAACATTTCGAAGCTTTTCGCGCACACTTCGGTGTTCGACGGCCGATGAAGCTATCGCAAACTCTACGCTAATAAATCCCCTTTTCACAAACAGCCCTTATTTGCGTGCAGATTCTACATTCGCTCCCAATGTACGGTGGCACCACTTCTGCGTTCGAAATGTACTGCACCCACTTAAGACCTAGTAGAAGAGCGTTCGAATACTGGACGTGTATGGGTGACGCTCTAATAGTAATGAGGGTTGCCGACCACTTTCTATTAGATCCGCATGGCTATCCAGAGCCTTGCGTCAGGGTCCTCTGGGTCCACATATTGCGCTAGCTTATTACACCACTTTCTTGAAACCCTTTCTTGGACTCCGGTATGTCGAAATCTAAAATTTTTATCAAGAACTTCGATATTTATCAAGAACTTCCCAAAAACAGCGGGTGAGGTTGAAGGTCAAGGCACCCTTTTAACGTAACTAACTCCTCTGATGAATAAGTATTGAAATGGTTTATGAATTATACCGCTTTGAAATACTTGTCAGTAGACGTGAGTATAAATGTGAATCTATTAAGTACCCATAGTAATGCTGAAGTTGAGTAGATAGGACCATAGATCGGCAAACAAAAGCAGCACTCTCTAAGACTCACTGAAAAATTATGTCTAGCGCTTTGAACTCACTCGGCCTTAGACTCACCAAAAGTTTCCTGAACCGGACGCACTCGGGCTCACACTCACCAAACTTTTCTTCAAGCGGACTCACTCGGACTCAACCTCGTCAAAGCATTAATCACTGGGACTCACTCAGACTCACCGCCGTATTCTAGAACGTCCCTTCACTCAACGCTTCACCTTCACTTGAGAAAGCAGATGTGAGCGCCTCCTCTAGGCACGGCAAGTCACTGCATATCAGCAATAATCTGCTGCAATTCTGGAGTAGCGCAGCGTCACTTTCAGCCAAGCGGTAATGCATTGCTCAACTCTGTCAAGTGAGGGGTGAAAGTCGAGTCGAGGAGAGTTTCTGAATACGGGGGTCACTGTTCGATCTGAGTCCCAGTGAGTTCGAGTATATAGACTCATGAGTGAGACTCGAGACCTATATAGTGCTTGGCAATCTCGATATTGGTATGCTCGTGAACACTGCCGGGTGTTGTAGTTTTGCGGCTTCGGCCACCGCTAAGTCGTGCTAATATTTCTTCATTAAGATTGTGCTTAAAGGTTTTCAGCTTAGTTAGCCTTCTTGCGGCATACAAATGTCATAAGACCTCTGAATACCCGAACAATCGGCGTACAGGAGCATTCGATGGCCGGGCAGCTTTGATTCTTTCTCTGCAGCGTTAAATATCTTGCCGATATTATTTTTTTTCCACCGTAAGAGTCTCAAACATATAGGAAAACCCTGCTTTCACTGTTCGCTAACGCTGTATCCATTCAGTGCAACATACGTAAACCGTAAAGCAGCCACATCGATCTTCGGAAATGCAAATACGCCACGCCGCGCCTTGTGAAAAATACGATCAATCAGATCCCCCGTCTCCTTCCTTCGTACCCACGTTTTGGCTCGCTCTCCTACCGCGCCCGTCTGGCTTCCACTTTCACTTCCAAAACCAAAGGCGGGGGCACAAGGTTCGCAGGAGAGGTGACTCCCCCCCTCCCCTCCTCATTAGTATATTATGGAAGCATGAGTAATATGCGAAGCAGCGCATGGGTCGACTTAAAGTTCTGTTTATCACAGTGATCTTGCCCGATGTTGATACGTTCTTGCAAGTGCAGCACACCGTGAATTCACTGTAGTTTCATGGCGCGTCTGCAAAATCTCGTTCACATACGTCATCGCATGATTTCGGAAAATAAGCGGAGATGCCCCAGCGTGTTACCCAGCCCCTTACATAGGACTGAACGTGCTCGCACGTGACTGTGTTCTGGCAGTGTTGAAGTTCAGCTGTTGCGCATGTGTAGTAACGGTAGTTACGCACAGCGGATAGAGCTTCGCCTTAAGCTGCTTCGCATCTAAAAAAGAAGTCCTGATAATAAAGCGATAAAAAAGGAAAGGCAAGCCTCGGTGTGAAACTCGACGTAGAAAACTAAAACATCGCATACTGCTCTCCGAGTCACAATTCCATGACCCGTTAATCAGAAATCAAACAGAAACTACTGTAGATCTCAGTACCTTCAACGAGTACTCCCTTGGTCGCAGTCTGATTGTCGAGTGTCCGCAAAGAAGAACCTGTAACGAAGCTTCGGCAACTCTCCTTTTTTTCGCATGGTCAACCACACGTTGGGAGGTTATGTAGAAATTCCAGTTGTCAAAAACAATAATAACCACGAAACGGTGATGAACAAGTAAGGCGTCATAGTGTATGACTAGATGCACCTTTAGAAAAACCTGCATACACCATTTGTCTTGTACCGTGGATGTCGTTCTCTTTCCATTCAATAACGCTACGCGTATGATACCTAGAGGTCATAAACGGCACAACGTCATTAGAGTGATGGAACAGAAAAGAAGAGAGCGCCACATTTTCAACTAATAAAAGCACGTGCAAGGTCACAATTACTATTGTTCGGGCTAAATATACGTCCTAATGTCTCTTCAAAGTAAGCAAAACACCAATAAAGCAAGTAGACATATCTCTATCATTCATTCATTGATCCATTCAATATTGTGTTTAATTTTATCCATTCGCGAGCGTGATAATACAGTCCTTTTCTTGCAACGCCAGAATCGGGACAACCGTCTAATGTCTCTTTAGAGTAATCATAACACCAATAAAGCAAGTACACATATCTCCAGCATTCAATATTGTGTTTAATTTTATCCATTCGCGAAGATGATAATACAGTCCCTTCCTTGCAACGCCAGCGTCGGGACAACCGTCTTCCGAGATTGTTGGCGAGGACAAATACTTGAGCGTGGTGGTCGATCCTCTGCAAACACAGCATCCCTGCTTAACCGCCACTGCAAGACAGATCCAGGCCGTCCCTTCTACGCCGCACGATCGTTAAGCCTCCTTCGACGACAAAAGAGGGAGCAGACCAGAGGCTGCACAGCGTGCCTACTCTGCGCGCCACACTGCGGTCGTTAAGGGGGGCGCGATGATGCCCTCGTCTATTTGCAATCAGCTTGCGCTGCAAATGCCGCGGCGCACTCCGTAAGGCTTAAACGATGGCGGAGTCTTGGGTTTCACCGACACATTTGAGAGAAACTGGGCGTCCCTGTAAAGCTGACTAAGCGAAAAGCGTGGTCCGTAAACAAGAGAGACATATAGCTACGAGCCTAACGAAGACCAATACGATCGAGCATTACGCAGTAAGCGATGTTCTCCGTCTCAGAAATACGATCTATAAAAATTTAGCACGATGCAGATGCTATGAAACTGTACTTAGCAGGCGAACAACGGCTTGCCACAATCCCTCGGGCACAGGCCTCTTGTGCTTGAATCCCATCTCTGCTGCAAACTACTTTCATATCATATTTTAATAATTTAGATCAAAGAATGACGGCGCATAACGTTGTTGCCATACTTGCCAATATTTCACAACTTTGATAAGAATCTATTATTCCCTATTGTTGTAGTGCGTTTGAAGTGAGATTATCAGCTTGCCGCGCTTCTTGCAACCTAAATTTAGTGCTTAAACTCTAACATTTTTTCCTGACAGAACCACGTTGTGCTGATGAGACGCGCCAAAGTGCGAGACTCCAAAGTAACCTTGACCACGAAGGGTTGCTTAAAGTGAGCCTAAATTTTAGGTCGGCTGTTGTTTGTTGCGTTTTGTTCCCACCATAAACGCGTTGCCGTGCTCTGTAATACCGCCCAAAATTGCGGAGTTGGACATATATTGAGGAGCGTTACAATCTTAAAGTTTTTCAAGGAATTGCGCATTGCCGAATAAGACGTTTGTTCAGATTCTGTCAAGTCTTGTGGGTATCAGGAATAAAGAATTTTTATCATTCCACAACCACTCAAACCTGATGGCCTACTTTGACACGAAATATGTAAATCCATGAATGATTGCAATACTGGCTTAGTTTTTTTTGTGGTCTTCTGATATCCGAACCATTAAGAAAATGCAAAAGCAAAGTATTCTATGGCCGAAATATTGACAATCCAGTACAGAAATAGTTAAACATTCTTATTAACTGACCGTTTTCACACGCATACAATATTTGACGATGGGACCGTAAAATAAAAGATATTTGGTTAGTCGTTTCTGCTACGACATCTGGTCCAAATATACGGTATGCGTTTCAAAATGGCACGTTGGGCCATTAGTTGATGCTCAGCTACTCACCTCATACGACAAAGTTTCATCTGTATGTGCACCAACAGGCAAAAGATGTCCGCTAAAGGCTCACCCAAAACTGCAGTAGCGTTGCTATCAAACCGTCTAGTTCGAAAACCGACGCATATGCTCTGATAATTCGCTATGAAATTTACGCGCAAGGCGACGCCACTTACCAGGAGTACACTGTTATAAAAAAAGGAAGGGAGCCCTAGCTGTAGCAATAATGACGTCCTAAACCTTATTGCGGGCAGAAACTACAAAAAGAAAAGGTTTTTTCATCATGTTTCGGCACTTATGAAAAAAAAAACGCAAAAGCATGCCCTGTTATAATGTTGTTCTGCATAAACAAAGAAATTTCGGCACAAGAAAATGATAATGAAGGAAGAGATAAAACATAAATAAAGGTGTCAAGTCACGGGGAGTATTCGTGTAAGAGAAAGAAATATTGCCGATAAGCGTTGGCATCTGCTCATAAGGCCCATCCCTGCCATGAAATTAAGCTTACAAACAAAAATGTAAGCGCTCCCTGAAGTGACTGGTTGCGGAAACACATCGCACAAAAAGTGCTTATCTAGCAGTAATAGCAAAGCCGCATTACGGAACAGTACACGCCCCCCGACAGTAGCACGTCGCACCTAGCCAGCGTAGCTGATGAGACGTGGGAGAATGCGGCGCAATATTAGGATAAAGCGACGTGACCCAGAACTTGCTCAATGACGCGACATTGTTGGCAGCGGTGTTTTTCAACTGTTCAACCTGGCATTGAGTGTCGTAAGAACGGTAATAAGCGTTTTGTCACTAGCTGAAAGACCTGCCGGAGCGAAAACGCATTAAAGCTACTTTGAAAAGACAAAAAGATAAACACATAACCACACATTTCAACACCATTATGAACAGTACTCCTATGACGTTACTGCGTTTATTAATTTTGTTTCCTTCGCTGCATGGCGATACACTAATGTCCGTACATCAAATGAAAAACATTTGCGCAGCCACACGAAAGTTAAATGCCCTGCTAACGCTGTTGTTTCTGAAAGACGATAGAAAGCGTGAGGCTTTCTCTTTCACGGTGCATGATTTGTTCGAGTGGGTCGATGCGATATACTGAAATAACGCGTAGTAGCGGTTTAGTGTTTAGTTGCTTTCCTTCACCGAAAAAGCAATTCCAACGAACCACTCATTGAATTCCCGTGAGCAATTGGCCAAGACTGTTATGCACAAAGGTATATACTGCATCACCTGCCAATTTTTATGAAACTGCCGTGTTACACGGAGCTACTCCAGCTTCTGACATTTTTTTTTATTACGAGGCTGTACTCTCTCATGCTTTATAGTTTGTAAGTAGCTCGTACAGCCATTTAGGGGGGGGGGGAATTCTGTGACGTATACCAGTCGCCCACATCTAGCGTCATATATATATATATATATATATATATATATATATATATATATATATATATATATATATATATATATAATAAATGGACGCATTCGATGTTCGAGCATCGAACGCGTCCATTTATTGGTGTGCGTTTTATTAAAATTATTACCACGCTTATCTTAAAACAGCCACCAATTCCACCTAGAACTAACACAGCAGCTGCTAAATAAGAAGTGAACAAGTGTAAAACAAAGTGTAATCGATGAAAAGGATTGTACAATACCAGTACCTGAAAGACAAAACTTTCTTTAGCTCACGTTATACATGCAATGACTTAAAAAAAGCCAGCAGCTGGAAAAATCCACCAGTTTCTCCTTTATTTTCACGTTAGACTAGGTTAAAGCTAAAAGAAAACAATCAGAGTGACAAGAAATCAGACAATTTAAAAGTTTTACGCATCTAGTCACGGCATAGGGTGTGGGATAACGACAAATTGAGTGACAAAAAAAAGACAAAAACTCGGGAGTCTGCGTGGTCTGGCATCATTCACAGTCATGGAAATGCAATTAGGGGCGACTTTATGTATCATTTTTCCAGCCTGAAGATAGAGCCGTGTCTTCAACACCTTCTTCCAGTGTGGTAAAATGAACGAAGGTTACATAAAATCGCATGAATCCATAAATTCGAAGTGAGCCATGCTGAATAATAGGTGCCGAAAAAAAGGTATGAGCATGGCGAAGCGTTCCGTCCTTCTTGATTTCCACGGGAGACAAGTGAGCACGTTTCTCTCGGGATTTTTGAACTTCTTATTATTTTCCCCTGATGCACTTTTAAACAGATCACTGTACTCTGAAAAACAGACTCCTTGTGCTTTTTTTTTCTGCTTCGTCACCGCATTTAAGTTTTCGGAATCCACTTGCCAGTATATCATTCCTTTTTCTCGTTCTCACTCTTCATCGTACTCGGCGTTCGGTAAGTAAGCAGATGGAATTATTCAAGGCGTAACGACAAATGCCAACAGCACGAACATACACAGAGGAAACTAGGTACGCGTTAACAGGAACATTGTTTAATCGTGTATTCATAACTATTCAGAACCATCAGACCAAGAGTAAGTTATCTTCATTCTATGGTGCTCATACGCTCTTGGCCGCAATGTGTGCGTTCAATCCACACGGCACGATGAACTTCCCGATTAAAATAAAACAGGCGCATGTCCATGGAATGTTTTTGGTTCTAATTTCTATCACTTGCAGCCTGTTTACCTTCACATAAAGAAGACAGTTCCGTAACTTTCAAAAGCGATTGATAAACTTGACAATCGCCCATTGCTGGACGAAGGGGTGTCTGGACTCTGATCTAGACCGCCCTCAGCACAGGAGGCTTTCAGGGCGCTGTTGCGTTTCATAAGGACAACTGGTGTAAGAGACAGGCTTTAAACGGTGTCTTTACTCATATTATTATCTTTTTGTCCTTCTCTTATTTTTTGTAGCATGTCTTTTCTGTTGTCATTCATTCTCCATACTCTCCTCTCCGGCCTGGAGCGGCCATCCGGCTGGAGAATTGGCTGGCCTCCCTGTCCATTTCTTTTTCTTTTCTTGCTCCTCTTCCCTTTAGTGCATGTTTCTTATCTCTCCATCACATCTATCGTTTTTTTCTACAAGTATTCCTCGTCCTACGTTTTTTGTTTAACTTTTTCTTCTCTCTCATCTTTTATATATCTGTGCACCAATACATTAGGTTGTGGAGGCAAAAATGCTGTAGGCTAGTAGGCTCTGATTTGGGTGCTCGTAGAAATACACCAGTAGTTGAAATTTTCAGAGGCCTCCACTGCGGTGTCTCTCACAATCATACAGTGGTTCTGGAACGTTAAACCCGACATACTATCTTTGATAGATTATGTTCGCTTCATTTATTTTCTTTTTTATTTTCGCCCTCCCCAAATGCAGATGAAAATTTTTCCGACGTGTAGCCATGCTTGCTAAATGACACAATAAAGAAAATGCCATTGCAAAACAAACAGGGAAGTGGAAATAACACATGCCTTTAAATCTGTATTGGATGTTAACGCACTTGCAACAGTACCTTTTGTCGTGACAGAAATGACGCACGTCAATCCTTGCAGGATCTCCGGCATAAAATATATTCGCTTTTGCAAATATGGAAAGGCGGTGGGACCATTGGTGTCGACTAGCTTTCTTGTGTCAGGAGCAGACACATGAACCATTAAGGGCAATTGAATCTAGATATTCAATGGTTTGCTCAATATAAATCAAATTCAATAAATACGCTGTCTTTTTCGCACAGTGGACCTCGCATTTTTCTCACTTCACCGAGTGAAGTGAGCTTGCACTCCAACGCAATTATGAAAGCGCAGCAAGTGTAGACGAGGGCACAAAGCAGACACAACAAGGGGGCCAATTTGTGCGTTCATATAGTATCTGCATAGTATTACGAGTTGGTTCGCACTGATTGGTTGATACACCTTCTCGGCCAACTAAGCAAGTCACGATGGCTTTTTGTTGAAGCAATGCTTTTTTGCAGACTAGTTGGTTCATACTTGAAAAATTGAATTGCTGCACAAACTTGAAGAAAAACCTGTCTCCCTTGTTTTTTTTCTTCAAGTTTGTGCAGCAATTCAATTTTTCAAGGCTTTTTGTTGGACTTTTCGAAATACATTTGAGTCGCCCAGGTGCTGCGCTTAAAGCTTGAGAACACGGAGCAAACGGAATAGTGTTCTGTTGTACATAATATTCCTTGCTCGTCACAAAACGTTTCCTCACCTAGCAGGTATTTCGAGAGCCACGCGTGCCTCACATACCAACTTTAGTTCTTTGTTGGCTAATGCGCCTCGTGCGGCATTCCTCTATATAAGAAACCCCTGTACATTGTCATGAAATGAAGCGCGTGAGTTGATTAGCATAATTATATGCAGCTGATTTCTACATTTCAAGCAGCGCTACCGAATGATTGCAACATTGTGAGCGTAGCGTTTCCAAGCAAGCGCTTTTGATGTTGACATTTTACGTAGGCTGATTGCGAGCGCCATCTGAAGGATGAAGCCAATTTTCATGTTTTTTTTTCGTAGTTGTATATGAATGAACATATGCTGTGCTCGCTTTGATACTTCTTATCATTTTGTCATTGTTGCGCGATTCATAAACACCTACACTTCCTTTAGCTGCTACTCAAAATCACTGAACTACACAGCGCACTTACCTAACTGATGCTATTTTCGTTTGTTCGGTATGTTTGCAGCTGTAGTTTTCATGGCGCATTATTGTTGTTTTGCAGTAGAGCTGATCAGTAATTCTGCAACGATCTTTGTGCGCAATTAGTGAAGGCAGATGTTTCTAGTGACAAGGAATTCTTGCATGGTTCTTGTTCAAATTTCAGTCATAAAAAAACGGGTAATGCAACAAAGGGGTTGGAGGAGGATCATCGCATCAACTGAGAAAAAAATGTTGTATTCATTTTCGAGTTGCTTTAGGTGAACACATAAAGATTGATGTGATTGATATGTGGGGTTTAACGTCCCAAAACCACCATATGATTATAAGAGCCGTAGTGGAGGACTACGGAAATGTCGACAATACCTGGGGTTCTTTACCGTGCACCCACATCTGATCACATGGGCCTATATACAACGTTTCCGCCTTCATCGGAAATGCGGCCGCCGATGCCTGGATTCGATCCCGCGGCCTGTGGGTCAGCAGCCCAGTATCTTAGCCACTAGTCCACTACGGAGGTGCGAATACCTAAAGGGATCAAGTGAGTATTGTAGTTTTTTCTTTCTTTCCTCTCTCTTGGAAGCCTTCCAGCCTGGGATTACGCAATGACACCTCGCGCGTGGGCGCACCAATACCATGATGAAGATGGCAACGGCACGAATGAATCTACAGCTTCTGTGTAGTTGCGCAACATGAAAAAAAACGAGAAAGAATAAAACATGTTTCCGGTGTTCTGTTTCAGAGGATTGGTTAGTGGGGGTACTAAAGATATATATTTGGGGTTTAACGTCCCAAAACAACCATATGTTTATTAAAGACGCCGTAGTGGAGGGCTCCTGAAATTTCGACCTCTCGGGATCGGTTCTTTAACGTACACCCAAGTATGAGCACACAGGCCTAAAGAATTTTCGCCTCCATCAAAAATGCAGCCGCCGCAGCAGGAATTCGATCCCGCGACCTGTGGGTCAGCAGCCCAGTAGCTTAGCCACTAGACCACCGCGGCGTGGCGAGGCACTAAAGATAGATTAACAAAGAAAACAAAGAAGTGGGGAGAGGAAGGCACAGAAGAAGCCGTGAAAGTGTGTCCGCGCAGACAAGAGCTTGCACTCCAGTTTCAAAGCCACTTGTTATGCACACGACCAAAAAGAAAGCGACCGCATCGCCAAGCGTCAACGCCGTGCGGCTGAAAGCAGCATGAGGCGCACTATACCGAAAGAGAACATAGGATGAAAGGAGGACGAAGAGGAACTTAGAGAGATATACAACTAAGAACACGTACTGCATACACCGAAATAGGTACAGTGCGTAGAACACTAGTAAAAAAAAAGAAGAAAACTTAGTATGCGCCACCAGAAAAGTGCAAGAGCATCGCAGCGATGATAAAAAGGACATTGCGTAGACAGTAAGATTGAATAAGGTAGAGTGGTTTATTTATTTGATATTTATTGGGTTTGTGTACATAAGAAGCACGAAGACATCGAGGAAATACGGGGAGGGGGGAACAGGCTGACACCTGCCACCTGTAAGGGCACAACGCCTGCCTCCTCCTCAGAAAAGGAAGCCAGGAGGGAAGGAAAAAAAAGGAGACAGAAGAGGAAAGTAAAAAAAAAAGGTGTGGGGGAGATCGGACTCACGCAAACAACAATGAATGGGCAGATGGAAAAATTCTAAGAACGCGACGCCAAGTCCGTTTTATTTAAGGGAGTTAAAAGGGCTCGATGGGCCTGGCCACACCTAAAACACATCCTCCTGGGAACAAACTATCGTCAAGGGTCATACATCCAAGTCCAATCTGTTGATAGCCCTTCTTGAGTATAGTGCTCGCTGCACGACGAATGTGTGGCACTCTAAAATGATGTGTTGTGGTGTCTCACAGGAGCCACACGACGAGCGTATCGAACTGTCAGCGCGTCCTTGACAATATAGTCGTTCGGGCGCTGACACAGAACCAAACAAGCGCTGAATGTGACGACAGGAATAGCCAACGAGAAGAGGGGATGCCGATTTCTCTTACGCATATCGGAAGCGCACTTTGAGTTTTCTAGTGCGATAGCGAACTCTGGCAAACATGTGTTCAACATGGGGCGGAGGATGAAGGAAATAAAGAAAAAAGAGGAAAATACAGAAAGAATGAACGAACCAACGAACGAAAGAATGAACGAACGAACACAACAAAGAAAAGAAAGAAAGAAAGAAAGAAAGAGAGAAAGAAAAGACAAAGAAAGAAAGAAAGAAAGAAAGAAAGAAAGCAAGAAAGAAAGAAAGAAAGAAAGAAAGAAAGAAAGAAAGAAAGAAAGAAAGAAAGAAAGAAAGAAAGAAAGAAAGAAAGAAAGAAAGAAAGAAAGAAAGAAAGAAACGGTGTCACTCTAAGAATTCGGCCCGACAAGCGGCCGAGATGGTGGGTGCGGTTGGTAATCAGAAGCACGCCGGGCACCATTAGGGGCGATGAGACGAGACTTCGAGCTCCGTCGCACACCCTTCCCTTGTCACAGCCCTCTCTTCCTCGCACTCACTCACATCTCTGTCCACAGTATTAAGCCCCGCACCCCACCCCACCTTGGTTCTTACCTACACGAACAGCATCGGCTTCCAGATTGAACTTCGGCTACAGCTGACAGTCTGCGAAGTCTGCGAATCAAGATCACGACAGCCTGTCAATTCGACCCGAGCTGCCTTCCATGGTATCTCTTTTTTTTTTACAAAGCTCGGTTACATTTCTTGCTTTTTTGAAAGCGCCCACACGTTTTTCGACCAAACAAATAGAAATGTTGTCTCCTCCTTGATTTAAATCACATCCTTACGGTGTTTTTTTTAAATTTTGGATGGCAATCAATGTGTTGATTCAGGACAGACAGCCATGTTTTTCATGATCTCTAAATGCTGCCGCTTTCATCTGAATAGTACTGTAATTGGCATGTAGAAAATAATAGTCTTGCATGTGTTACAACTTACTAATGGTAAATTTTAGGATGCAATTAGTTTTCTTAGTGTACCCTTTACTTCTACCAAAAATAAATGTGGCTTTTAGCGTCAGCAGCTTCGAACTCCTCGTTTTCGAAGAAGCCGGCTGTTATAGTTTGAAATAGTAAAATACAATACAAACCTTGTGGCAGCGCAGCGTAGCCTACACTGCATTTTTCTTAATTTTAACACCGAAATGATAAACTAGCGCAGAAAAGTGACACATGTCACACGCTTCCCGTTTTACACATCTCGCATACGCAAAAAGCGTGTGGTGCATTCTCTCCCCGCAAAGTTGTTAAAATTTTTTTTATAATTTAAAGGTCATTGTGAACTATGCTACATGCATTGAATCAATCCCTAAATAAGGCTTTCCGTACTCCCCACAACAAGGGTGATTTTATTCGCGCAAAACTGACAGGAAGGCTTAGTTCATATATGCATCGAAGCAACGCCTTTGGTTTCGTTTAGAGCGGAACGCATCTCTTCCAATCTTTGCAATCTTTTGCACGTAAGCGCAACGGGTGTAACCTGTAGATTAAGCCTGACTAGCCGATGGTGAAAGCTACACGCTGACATCGCGGAAAGCTGAGTGCTTTGGTTATCACTCAATATGATGCTTCCAAAAACGATGCACGTCACGCATTTACTTACACGTCGCTTGAGGCCAAACCGAAAAAAAAGCGGAAAAGGTCTGCGCGGGTGAAGTTAAAAAAGCAGGGCACTGAGGGTGATCTGATGTCGCGAAGATTAAAAGGACTTCATTAGTTGTTAGCAGCGTTGGACTACCGCTGAGAGTCCCCCAGAAAAACGACGCGAAATTCAGAAGACAAACGTTTGATAGGTGATTAGAGATACGGTGCCCTGCTCTGGGCTGCATAATTTAAACGTTTACGGTGCTTTGTTCGAGCAGCGGGTATAAGTTACTTCAAACGGTCTTCAGAAAAAAAAAGAATAAGCAGCCGCCGGTGGGGTTAATGGACGGGAGCATAGGTAGAGCGCATTAATGCTTTGAGGAGACCTGAGGGACTAAATACATTGCCAGGGCAAATTAGGGAGGAAAATTCTTCGCCCTATTTTTTTTCGGAGTCACGGCGCAGGCGCACCCGCTTATTAAATGAGTCTATCTGACAGAAATAACGAGATCCCCTCAGAATTCGCAATAAATGTCAGTTCAAGGCACAAGTCACCGGCGGAATACATCAATAATTCTAATAAATCGACTGACATCTTTGATTTATTGTGTAATTATAGCGAGTATAAAACCCGTACTCAGTAACACGCACATTGACATATGTGCGCTGGAGTTAACAGTGGTATTAAACTATAATTTACACGCGTGTAAATATTTAAAAAATGTCATAATGATTTTTTTTTAATTTCATATACCGTTATGTACCTCCCTTGTATACGACAATCAAGCGATGTGCTGTGTTCGAATTCAGCGTTGACACTGCTAAAGAATTTTGCACTTCTTCACCGCCTCGTGGAGCTTCGGCCGATGGGGAAAATATTGCAGCCTCAAAAATGTTAGACAAAACATACGCGGAAAACAGTGCATTCTGATGAGCGATTGCATTCTACAGCAAAATATTGCGCCGTCAAGCGAGCCCAATAGGTAGACTGCACATACGCGGAGAAGCCTCCTCTATTCCGATGATGCCGCCGTAAACACCACGAGGGAACAGGGGGCAGCGACAACTTTAACGACCAGCCTGTTTGTCAGATTTTATGACCGAAGGAGCACACTACAAAGTTCTCCGTCGTTTTAAGCACACACACGCACGCAGCGGCGTTTATTGCGCGCGGGCATCGCTTCGAAGCGGAAGTGTTTGCACGTGACAGCTTTCTCGGTGCTAACTATCCCGTGGATATAAACGTATAGGAATCAAACGACTGCTGAATACTCAGCGGGTGATAAACTCGCTGGAGCAATATCACCGAGCTGAATCGTCGAGCTTCTCTCCCTGCTTTACTCGGGCCAGGGTGCTTTACGCACCCTGGTCCGAGTTGGGGACTCTTGCGAAGGAGCCACCGAGAAGACCGCAATACACGAGACCGCTCCTGCCAGAATAACGGCGAGGGCGGTTCTATTGTGGCTGCCACTTTGGGTGGTACGTTCATTGGGACAACGGCCTGAACAAAGACTCAATGAGCACGTGCCGAAGGCTATATGTGGGACGGACACGGGGAACGCGGGGCGAGGAGGACCAAGAAAAAGAGGAAGGGGAGCGATGAAGACGCAGATGGAGAGTGGGAAACCGGAGAGTCCGAAGAAGAGATGGGCAATCGGCGTTCTCGAGTGACGCCGGAGTCCTGCCGCACAGATGCCGGGCACGGAGCGACGGAGGTCTCGGCTATTGTCCGCGTCATCGAGTAAACAATGGCTGCCACAGGACATCACGTGAGGGCTGGGGACGTGACATCCCCACTAGGTTCGATCTACTCCGGAGGAGATGTTGGACTTGGGCGAATACCCAGGAAGGCCGAGGATAAAAAAAAGTCACAGCTTCACCGCAAGGGTGCAGCCGCAAATGCGATAGCAACAAAGTGTAATTCTATGCGAAATGAGTCTGGCCGCCAACTCTTTTGGATTCGGTCTCGCGCAAGTCAACAACACGCTGTTTTAATAGAATACGGCTGCTCCAGGGACATTCTTCTCGTATTCTTTTCGCGTTGAGTGCACTGAACAAGGAAAGGTATACACACTGCCCGCAGATGGCTACTGAGATAACGCGGCACCAGCGAAGACCACGCTTGTAAAATCAAAGGTCATAGTTGCTGCTCGACAACCCCCTTCCGTTTTCAAGCTCCTCAAAGATTTTTCAAGCTCCTCAAAGATAGGCGAGGTGTCTCCTGTCTGATTGAGCAATCGATGGTCGGTCTAACATGTGGCGGAGAGGGGGGGGGGGGTATTATCCCACGTGTCTCGGAGCGATAGGTATGGGCCGGCTCATTTGATCTTCGCTTCAGCTGCATTCACCCCACCCACGGGCAGAATGTACGATGTGCTAGGGGATCTTATCAGTTTGAACTTTACTCGCGACATGACGCCGATCGCTACGGCGACGGCAAGAACCCATTGAGTCGGTCCATATAATTGTTATTGACAACACACTTTTTTAGCAGTGAAGGAAATTTTCCTTTCATGCCTTGCTCACTTCCCAGCAACGTCGTGCATTTTTAGGGGCGAAGCTCCTTATGGGTGTGTCTGTCGCTTCTCCGTATGTATGTATGTATGTATGTATGTATGTATGTATGTATGTATGTATGTATGTATGTATGTATGTATGTATGTATGTATGTATGTATGTATGTATGTATGTATGTATGTATGTATGTATGTATGTATGTGGCACCAGTTGGCATAAACCCGCTCTAGAGCGCGTATGTGCCAACTGTGAATAGTACGAAGAAGCTGGGAAGTGAGCAAAGTTTTGGTGAACCAAATTGTCGGGTTCAGGCTCTTGCAATGAAAGTTTAAAGTAAGCGGAAGGAAAGTAAACTGTACCTGATTATCGTCCTAAGATCTCCCTAGCGGTGCTGTTGACAACAATGATTTACGCAAGGGAGTAACAGCGCAGCTTCTTTTTTTTTTCGCCCATTTTCCCTGTTCATTTCTAATATATAGAAGGGTGATCGGTGACCCATGGAGGCCAAACCAAGTAAATGTGCGATAAGATGACGCATTACGCCCATTAGTTTCAAATATGCGCGAATGCAGAAAAACCCGACGGCAGGCAGTAAGCGTAGAACGGAACAGGAACGTCTCCACACCATTAAACTTAGCCTGATTTCACCAAGCTACGTGGTCTAACTTCACCATTCCCGACCTGAAAAAGCCGTCGTCTAAACTTTAGAGGCTGTTAGGTGTCTCTTAAGATTGCGCGATGGTCACGTGACACACACCAGACTGTGTAAAAAGGTCAGGTTACTCCAATAGAATTTCACATGAATCCGGTAGTTACGTAATATTTTATAAAGGATATGAATATGACAGTTTCGTCGGTGTGTTGTGTTTTTCTTTCTCATTTCCAGCAGCAGCTTATGACATTGCCACTTTCTTGCTTCCTTTGAGTTGAGGGAGGAGGAGGGGCTCTTCAATAAAGATTATCACGCAGTTGCAATAGCTAGCCCTAACTAAGCCTACGTTTTCGCGTTTTCATACATAAATGAAAAATGATTACGCTCGCTCGCGTGATCAAGCTGTTTGAAGAAGTAATATTGTTATCTCTTCTGTAACACTGCGGTCGAAATTCACTATAGGCGAGCTGATGAACAAAATTATGAGCGTCGCATTTGCAGGGAAGACGTGCTGAAACGCTACTACTGCGAAAACAAACGCTACAGCAAGCACCACCTGCCAGCTTCATCGCATATTCTCCGCAGAAGGTATGAGGCGTATATAGAGGAGCAGGACAAGAACCACCACCCAGTGTATTATGGAAACGAGACCAGCGCACGCTGCGTCCAACGAGCACTGGAGGCAGTTCCACATAACATGTTCTCCCATTCCTGGACTTCTCAATAAAAAAAAAGGAGAAAACGTAAATGTACAGCAAGCCCAGTGCACAGCGTTAGCTCACTTTTTTTTTTCTGCGGTGTTTGGCGCATTAGCCACAGCCGCAGCTGCTGCCCGGTGAAAGCATCCTCGAGAGCCTCTGGCACGATCAACATTTCACCGTCGGCCAGCTTGCCGAGACAGCTAGGCACACAGGATGTTCGTGAAATGGGAGAAAGGCGCCGGTTGCAGCACGGCGTCTTTGACAAGCACGGCGCTGGGAGCAGCAAATCGAGTCACGGCGATGCAATGGCTCCAGTCGAATGCAGTACTCTTCGGACAACTCGTTTATTTTTCACACACCAAACACCACCTTTTGCTGATCCACAAGAACGATGTTCTTTACTTCCTTTGCCTTGTTTCTTTCAGCTAGCCATCATTCTCTGTCTCGTTTCTGTCTCCGCAGTAAGGTCCTTGGAGGGTCGAGGAGATCGGAATAAGGAGCCGACTGTGGTACCGCGGCGAGCTTTCCTGCTGTGTACAAGAGTGTTTGCGATGCTTCCTGTATGAACTCAAGTGGCGATGACACACGTCAGAGATTTTTATCTGCTCGCTAGCAGGCTCAAAGCTGCCGGCTTTTCTCAGCTTGGAAGGACGGGCTCTTTTATCTTGTACACTATTGTTTATTTTCTTTTTCTATTTTTACCCTGTTTGTTTGAATTGCAGCCTTAATTCCATCCATTCATCTGTCCATGCATCCGTCCGTGCGTCCATGCATGCGTACTTCCGTGCGTCCGTCTGTGCGGGATTGCTTCCGTTCGTGAGTCCACCTGCGCCTCCGTCTGTGCGTCCATACATCCGTCCACCCAAGCGTCCCATTGCACACACATCTATAGAACCAACGCCATCTAGGAAATGCGACGAAAAATGGTGATGAGACAGCGCTATCTATTATGCTTTTCGAAAGATACTTCCAGTTACGCCTTACACAGGACAAGTTTAGGCTAAGAGGAGCTTCGACCCTAAAACGAAAGCTCCTTATCGGGCAGAGCTATTGACGGTTTGCTCACGCAAGTCAAGTTATCACGCGCTACATTTGCTGTTTCAATGATGATCCTCGTGCGCTCATCTTTGAGCTTGTTTACCAAGACTGTGCTGTCAAACTGAACTAATCCAAGCCAAATCTACAGACACGTTGGGCCATAAAACCATCGTTGCTGCCGCGAACATTGCACGCATGCTCCCGCAATCTGTCGTTTATGCATCTTCCAGTTTGTCCGATGTAACAGGGGCCACACGAAAGCGGTATCCTGTAAACAATGTTCTTAACGCAATTGACAAAACGCGTTCTGTGTTTTGATCTGCACAGCTGTTTCTAGTGCCTGGCCGCAAATGTCAGGAGGAGGAGCAAAAGTTTATGCGGAAGGAGAGGGAGGTTAGCCAGTTCTTAGACCGGCTGGCTACTCTGTTTTGGGAAAGAATGTCAGCCTCACTTTCGCAGCTGCCTATAGGCTGACATGCGCGGCTAGACACAAGAAACAGCTGTGCAAAGCAAAACACAGAACGCGTTTTGCTAATTGCATTAAGAACGCTGTTCACCGGATACCGCTCACATGCGGCGCCTGTTACGTCGGACAGGCCCATACTTCGTCAGACAGACAGAAACAAAACCAGCTTTTCGAAAAGACGGCCCAACCACATTAATATGCACCCCCACATGCTCCATACTTATGTGTAAGCCTGCCTGTAAGCCTGTGTGACCTTATGGCAAGACAAAAGCAGCCGCATTGGAGAAGTCGAACCACGATGCAAGGAAGGCTTCCAACAAGTCCAGGCGTCGCAGTGTCATCGGCTACTAAATAAGGCTGCCAATCGATGGAGGCCGCATCTGCAGAGTATTTTAATCTGACACTGACTTACTTAAGACAGTATGCCCCCCCCCCCCCCCCCCATTATTCGCAATGAGAAGTGAACTTTGGCTGAGACTTTTCTTTAAAGAAGTGTTAATCAATATCTATGCCGTCATTTTTAGATTTATGTGTGCTACAGTGAAGTCAGTGTTTGAGATATTCATTGACGTTACATAAGCACCGCGTTTTGTTTTGTTTTGTTTTGTTTTCGTTGAAATCAGACGGGCAAAGGTGACACAACATTTAGAGCACATATTGATACCACTTTTTTTTCTGTGGCACAAAAATTCACCGGGAGCGGTTCCATGAAACCCCAGAACTGCCCAGAAGCTGTTAAAGCTTTATGACACCCGGTTTGCGGGGAACACTACTTCTCGATAAAAAGGATAGTTTTCTTATTCATGCGCCGAAACTCGGACGCAATACACCATGAGGCTTCTGGCTCGCCTAGGATAACGTAATGTATTTACAACGTTGGCGCGAGCTTCGTTTTCGGAGCTTAGATTTATATTTTCGATAAAATTCATGCGCGCGCTTTTGCAGGGTGTGTCGGAAAAAAGAGGGAGTTAAAATAACAACCAAAATTGATGTTTCATAGGACATAGCAGAGTCTCGTACACGAAGCATACTAAGCCATAAATTTTAGGCACAGTCAAGTCAATGGCTACTTCGTATATTGGCGAACGTGCTTTGGATATAGATAAAAGCTAATATCGAGAATAGGCGTTTCTACATCGCCTACACGTGGCCGATGTTTCAGAATCGCTACTCAGTCTAGATGCGTTGCAACACACGCTGCGTCCCCCTTTTAATTTTGTCTTGTTTCTTCTCTAAAGAAAGGTATAGGGGCTTGACACTATTTGTCTGAAGTGTGGAACTTCGTCTTTTACCTTTCGTTTGTTTTGTTTTCGTGGCTATGTAGTTACAGTGCTCTGCTGCAGAAACGAAGGTCACTGGTTCGATCCCGATGACGTTAGTCAAATTTTGAATACAGGCGAGATTGCGGAGTCCTCAACTATGCAGGCTGTCTCAATCAGCATATCGATACGTCTATCAAACTGTCGCTCCGGCACAGCTAAAATGGCACCCAAAAGGAATAAGACGACAACGTGGTTGTTGTGGGTTGGACTCTCGAGTTTTCCCTCGTTGGCCTGCATGGCTGTGCGCTCTTTAAGGCGTTAGCAAGACCCGCTGTCGGTGAATAAATCTTCCCCGTAACAATATTGCGGTTTTGAGACATAAAGAGCTAAAAATCAGCCTTATTCAACTATTCATTTCTTTTCATTTTTACTTATATGTACTATAACAACATCGTAACTGAAACTGAGCCACCCAATTCTTTGTGAATTTCCAGCTTTGCAAGAGCCGTGTTCCTGGCACAACGTCGTCACCACGACACAGACAGTTTTCTCGGAAAGCACGTATGCATGTTTGTGCACCTCTGAAGCATGAAGTTCTCGGCCCCTAGGTAGGCCATAAAAAGCAATTGCGTACTTGGAACATTGTTTTCCGGCTTCCCCGCTAGGTTTTGCTGGAATCTGGCCCTTCTTTCGCTTTCCACAACTGGCAAAACAAATCCAAAAAAAGCAATGCCAGAACATGGGAATCGAATCAAGGCCGGTGCACTATTGCGAGCAAACAAAGGCCAGAAGGCAGGTGGAGAAGCAGAGGGAGTGCGAAATCGACTTACCCTAAAGCCTCCAGCCCAGCGACCCCGCAGCATTTGCCGTTGTGCGCTAACTGCCCGGCGAGAAGAAGAGCAACGGCGTGTACCGACGTGCTCGCGCTTGTGCTCTTATCTCCGTGGAAAATAAAAAAAGATTGTGTCCCCTGCTGCACTGCTCCTTCTTTCAACTTACTTCGTATAGATACACTTTCACTGCGAGCACAAACGACCAGATTCCACGCGAGCAAAAGCTAAAAAAAGATGCGCTGTTCCTAGTGAGTTCCTGAGCCTTTGAGTCTACCAAAGGCCAAACGCTCAGTTGGCGGTATCACATTTTGTCCCGTTGTTTCACAGCAGCTTTTTACGGGACACCTCGAGCAACGTTCGTTAAGCAATAAAGCACAAACTGAGAAATGAGGTGACGGACGCGTCGGGAGAGATACACCCTTTCCTCCGGCGACAATTCACCCTTCAGCCTCACTGGTTTCTAACGTTCCTCGCCAAATCTACCACCGTTCGCCGAGAAAGTGGTCGGCTTATCGCTTAAGTCGTCGTCATTGTACGTCCTGCAGTGGATACCCATGTAAATAAAGCTTCCTTCTCCTACACTCAGCGGGTGGCCCAGATTCGAATTGTGGCGCCGGTTGCAGCCACCGTCGCTTTCTTTTTATTTTTGCGAGGGGGGGGGGGGGGGTGGAGAGCGCTTGTATATTTTGCTATGCTGTAGGTCTTTGCAATACTCTACACGTGTGTATACTTTTCACAGGCTTGAAAGCTTCTCACCCAATTAATCTTATTTGTCGACCCTCTCCTCCAATGACTAGTATTCTCGCTTCTACGAAGTATCAATTCCACACCTACACAACACGTCAATGGTGGCTCCTAGAATAGTTCTGGACACGTCAATGTCTCCTGGCAACCATTGTTGTGTAGTTCTTTTTTTTCTGAACGGCTAATCGCTATATATATATATGCCTAAAACAAACTAGACAGGCATTTTTCCGCATGGCCAAACCGGCTTAAGCAGTCAGCAAAAAAGCAAGAATAGCAAGAAAGGAAATTACAGGGATTGCTAGGCTACGCACCACGATTCGAACTCATCGCCTAGTCGTTCAAAGATGCCCCCAACCGTTCCTACATTTCGTTTCACTGCGCCAATCAGGCGGCATTTTCGCGATTACCGAACTGACTCGGGTAAAATAGGAAGATTGAGTTCCAACCGCTGTCCCTGCCTGAAACAAATGAACCATTGACCTAGCCACTCAGCAGCCTTCCACGACACAACAGCAACCAGAAACCAAACGGACGGAAGTCAATCGGCAAAAGAGGGAGAATCTCGGCACTGGAAGTCGTCTGCAGGAAAAAGAGAGAGACAGAAAAGAACTGTGGTGTACACCGTCTGATTGCCTATCAGGCCTTCATTACGGGTCCTACTGCGTCCCCACGCACTTTTGAAAGCAGTGGGCGCGTCGCACAAAATCGTCTCCTCTTTTCTTTTGTATATACAGTGAGCCATCGTCAGGAAAACACGCTGTCCTGCAGCCCTATCCCACATTCGAAGAAGGAACAAGCGTCTGAACGAAGTAGGCGTGGTTGGAGACAGAAGTGGTTGCGTTAGTGTTTACGTCGTCCGCGTCTGAAGTCGGGTGGGGACAAACGACCATTACGAGCACCCGGGGCTCAAGAATGACAAAGTGCTGTGAAAGGGCCTCGGTCACTTACGTCATACAGAGCAATCAATGCCTATTCACACGGACAGACGTCAAATGTATTCAGGAAAAAAAAACTCCGCGAATCTCGACAAAGGGAATCACGATGAGTGGGCAAATCTTTAGGTATCGTATCGGTGAGTAACCATACGTTACCTTAGCTTTCTCCCATATTATGTAAATAGAGTGGCATAGAGTGCATGTAGATGTTCGGCAGCATCGTTTCGCCACCTCAATCTTTTAGACTTACTATTTCAAATCGGGTCACTAAGTTTAAAAGGATCCGTTCTTTTCTTTGAAGTATTCCGGCTACTCTTATCTTCTGTTGACTATTTTATGGCTGCATTTCGGTGCCGCTATATCCGGCTGTTAACCTTGCCATTTTGTACTTTTAACAAGTAAACAAACAGTGCTACAACAGATGCACACGCTTCAAAACGATTACGTTGTTGCGCTCGATGTTTACTGACCTTTTCAATTCAGTATGTGATATGCAAAAAAAATGTTCATTTAATAGTGTCGGTGCCCACATGTATTACGTAAAATCGTCTGCATACTGGCAAAATAAACAAAACAAAACAAAACACATTATTTTAATTTTTCCGCGTAGCCTAATGACACGCGACACGCGCACAAACAAGTGCGGGTGATATTTCATTTCATTTCATTTCATTTATTTACTCTCAATGCCATAAGGCGTTACAGAGTGGAGGGGTACAATATTAAACAATCAAGAGAAAAGACAACAGCGGGGTGGTTACAAAAAGTGATTGCTGACAGTGGACCTGAAGTGCGCAGCGTCGCTGATGAAGACGATGGAGGCTGGAAGGCGAATCCACTGCACGCTGGTCGTTGGGACAAACGAGTTTAGGTAGAGGTTTGTTCGGTTCAGATAGAGATAATATCAAGTTCATTCCCAAGAACATAGACAGGTAAGACATGCAGAGCAAGAAGCCATAAAAAAAGAGCGTGATGCAAGCAAACGGGCTTTCTTCCTTTCCTTTCCTTCCTTCTTTCTTTCTTTCTTTCTTTTTTTCTTTCTTTCTTTCTTTCTTTCTTTAGTCTTGCTTATTTTAAAAAGAGAAAAAAAAGCTCAAGGGATCGTTTTCGCATTATTGTCACTTTTCGCAGGACAGCCTGCTCAGCGCTATCACCTCCTGGCTGTGTTTAATAAATGAGGCATGCTATACTGCTCTGACAAATAACGCTATTTTACACGTTTCGATATCGCTACGGCTCCCAATCACTTATGCAGCCTCTCAACGGGAGTGTTCCTGTGGAAATGGTTTAGTCCGGCCGTCTTTACCATCTCTAGCCGCTGAGCCTATAGTGCTTCCACTTGCGTTGTTTTTCTTTTTTTCCTTCTTTTCTTTTGACGCTTGCGTGTAGCCAACATTCATATAGGGACTTGACTTTTGATTCGTTAGCCAAAAATGAAAAAAAAATTGAGAACACCTCCACACAAGCACATGGATACTCCATATAATATCATCTGCTAATCAGAACCAAATCCGCTTTCAAAAACTTACCTGTACGCCTATTTAGTGAATAATGTCACACAGAAAGGCGTTATGAATCTGAAGGCATGAGTTTACGTTGTGTTTATTTGTTCAGCGCAGTGATGTACCGCAAGCTCCAAGATAAACAAACGCTAAACACCCAATGGGCATACGGCCGTTATTTTAACACGAAAGGGCCTTATGCCGTAGTCCACCACAGAGCCATCAATTAGTTTAAGTCACGAATAGGACGTTTTAAAATACATACTAACAGATTGCAAATAAAAGTTTCATAGTGGGGCGTCGAACGAGTGACCTCTTGCTCTGGAGCGCGCGCCGCAAACCACTAAGCCACACAGCGTATCTCTGCCAGCTTGTTAACGGCGTGTGATTTATGTACACTGTATACCGTTGGCGCTCCTTAAAGCTCAGCAACTTCAACACGCTTTCGTCATCAGTAGTGAGATAACGCAAAGTGCGCGCTCGCTCTTGAGGTCATTGCCCGGGTTTTTCATCGTCACCAAGCTCAAACTGCAGATATAGCGAAACTTAAAAAAATAAACAAAAAATAAACACGAGAAACAAAAGAATGTCGTGCATTCAAACAAGCTCATTATGACGCACACATCCCAAGCTGACTCCTTTTTCTTTTTCCCTTTTCCTCACACGTAATTTCATGCTCATAGCGCATTCGGCACCAAAGTAGAAGCTTGCCAGAGGCAATGAAATGAGCACGAGTAATTAACAATTCACGCAGCTTGTTCTATTATGCAATGCTCAGCGTTCATGTACCGTTATTTATGTCTTCCGCAGACGTTGTGAACGCATGGTCGCTCGGGGAGAAATCAGTGGTCCCTGGTGAGCTAAACCCTCATTATCACACGACGCAGAACAAATGTTCGCGCTTTATCTCTCGTTAATTCGTCTCGCCATCTCGCTCAACCTCACGCGCTGTGCCTCGGGGCTCATTCAGGAACTGGCGCCAACAGAAGAATAAATTAAGTAAAGTATATGTTTACTGTATGATTGTAGTTTATAAACCTAATGTCACATCAGAAGCAAGTTAGCAATCGTAATAATCGGAAACACAATAATCCTCTATGAAATCTTGAAATACTTCACAAGCAAAAAAAGAATAAAGAGAGGACACGCCACAAACAAAATATGAAGGACAAATTGGGCATCACCCATCTCCTATGCAGCTTGCTTAACGTTGTATTGAATGAGAGCATGTTTTGTCGACCACACGCGAAATTCAAGCAAAAACACCACTCTCTAGCAGAACAGTCTATCTACATTGTCCGGACAAAAAAAAGACAATAGAGCTTTTGCACAGAGCCAAAAGTAAGCATGGGAAACGTGCGAAGGTAGTTACCTGGCTATGGTGCATTTTGCACTTACTAAAAGGTCGCAAGTTCAAATATTGCAACTGTTGCTGCCTTTTGGTGCGGACTGGGTTGGAGATCGCTCGTGCTCCTAAATACGTGAAACATCACCATTTCCCGTTACAATGTCGTTTTTCGTCGGACGTTAAAAGCAGACTAAACTTCGTTCAATCGATCGATCGATTGAACGAAGTTTTGTCTGCTTTCAACGCCACATATCAATCAATCGATTGATATGTGGGTTCAACGTCCTAAAACCACCATATGATTATAAGAGACGCCGTAGTGGAGGGCTCCGGAAATTCTGACCTCCTGGGGTTCTTTAATGTGCACCCAAATCTGAGCACACGGGTCTACAGCATATCCGCCTCTATCGGAAATGCAGCCGCCGCAGCCGGGATTCAATCTCGTGACCTGCGGGTAAGCAGTCGAGTACCTTAGCCACTGGACCACCGCAACGGGGCGTTGATCAATCAATGAATTAATCTATTCATCTAATTGAACCAATCATTTTGACAGCTTGCAATGCCTTTGCAACGTGTGCATAATCTAGAGTCAAAAAGACAACCTCGCGGAACTGTGTCGTATAAATTCTTCTTAGGTACATAATAGGACATGTGTATAGAATCTTAGTCCAGTGACTCTTAGTGTTTGAGCGGCTCTTAAACTCTGCTCTCTCATATTTCTTACTTTCCTAAAAACTACACTTTTTTACCGCTATATGCAGCATTCTGATTGCACGCACTATTTATGTCTTAATTAGGAGATAGCCTCGCGGCGAACTTAGGACACATCAAAGTACAAGGTGACACTTTATGCGGCAGAAAAATTGTACGCTCTTGACTGTCAACGTCGCAGCACCATAGTTCTTAATAAATGTATGAGCGTTGATTCCGAAGGCATGCCTACTACTCTATGCTGCCGTTTTTATTCTCATTTCACTCCAAACGTTATAATAACTTAAGCTCCTTCTAGGCCCACTGTGTGTAAAAATATTCGCTTTAAATATAATCAAAAGCTAGCGCACAAACCAATCATACTTTAGCTGCCATTCTGTGCGAACGGTGTTAAGAAGAGAGACAGCAGTATGAAAGAAAAGCGACTTCGCCTTCGGTGCCGGTACAAGTGCTGAAGCAGGCATTTTTTTCTCTTTGTTTAGCTAAAAAAATATCAAGCCATCAATCGCAAGCATGGCAAGTAGATAAAACAACCTGCTTAAACGAAATCACGTCTAGGCGTACTTAAGATTATGAAAAGGGAGTGGCACAGACGTACAACATCAATTATGAGCTCCAGACACTTCCGTTTCGTGAAAGCACTACCTGCGCAGCGCAAGGCCACTCTACGATTGCTAAAAATTAATGCTTGAAAGGTGGGGTACACCGAAGAAAAAAAACAATGAATTACACAAGAACCTGCGTCGTGGTTTGCTTAGGTTTAACTCAGCCCAGCGCTGCCACTCGTCCAAGCTGCTCACGTTTCTCGGGGTGCCTGAGCAAGGAGATACGACTTGCCACGACGACGCCATGCAGCCCACGTGAGAAACAGTGTAGTGTACTGCACGCTCCCAACGGTAGTGCTATCACGTGCCGTTCCATTCCCGGCTGAGCCAGTCTCACCCCTCATTATCCCCCTGTTCCTGTTCGACTGCAACAACCTCGTGTATTCATTTCACATTCAGCCTCTACCTTTCTATCTGATTAAAGGAACAGGTCCATCAGAATCGAGCCGTCACTCTGCTCTGCTTTACTTTAATTACCAACACCATTAAGCACATGAAAAAGCAAGACCTGTAGTTTCGTGGCGCTAAGTTCTTAATTGATAAGCCGGATGGGTGTATTTTTGAAAGAAAAAAAACCGAGAAAAATGTGAAAGAATAGTTCAAGCCCTTTAAAAACTCCCGTCGTGTAAGAATGGTTAGGCTTCAAAGCCCGTGGCATCGTGTTTTGCCATTTCATTGCTTTACATTATATGTAGTAGTTTAGCCACCGTCAGCACTTTATAAACAATCTTCGCGTCGTTAAGACAGAAAAAGTGCTTCACATTTTGAGTCCATATATTTTGGTGGCCCTGAGGCGGAAAGGGGCTTGCCAGATTTCTGTGGCACATACCTGCTAGAATGATGTGCAGTATTTGCATTGTGTGCAGGTCAGTCTACTGCACAAGTGGCACGATGTCACAAGGCTTACGGCCTCCTTTTGTAATGAACGCGGCCAATGTCTTTCATTGTCCAAAAAATATGAATTATTGAAAAAAAATTAAAATGAACTGCATCACTCTCCACGGAGAGTAACGTCGACCCTAAACGACTCCGCTGTTATATAAAAAAAGCAGGTACTTGTGAAGACGGTTTCAAAGATTTGACTTGGCCGTTATAATCATTAAAAAGTGATGGACTTCTCTCTGAACAGATATAAGGGGTTTCATTCGCTAAATATAGAAACTACTTGAGAAAACACTAAATGGACCTTGAAACAATTTTGACAATTTTGCAGAAGAATGATGGGTCCGTAGACCCAACATGTTCATTTACGATGATTTACAGACCTATTTAAGCTCTCAGCATAAACTGTGTAAATTACTAGAACGCTTTAAAGCTGCAAATCACTTCAGACCAGTGCGGCTGAACCAAACGCGTTTTCAACCTTCTATTCACAGTACGACATCTAGTGGAAGCGCGACGTCACCCAGGCTACCGATATGATTGGGTATGGATTGCGCGTAAGATCGGCTTGTAGAGTGGCGACGCCTGTCGGAGCAGATATGAACCGATACACGATCTCTATCTGTGTTGCCAGGCTAAGCGTGCACCTTACTGGGCGCACTGGGCCATGGCCTCCGACATTATACACTCAACATGTCGGTGTGCGATCTCGGAGGTCATAATTAGGCGAAGCTCGAATCGTTTAGTGCGTTCATGAGAGCTCTGCAATCGCCAGCAATGCAAGCGTGTCTCATGAGTTGAGGAGGCAAGGTGTGGTTGAGAAGAAGGGTATAGATATAATTGTGCATGGCGGCTTTGGTTTACGGCGTGTCGCTATATTTCTGGTGCGAATGGTTAAATGATTCTCCAGCCTGAACGCTAACAAAACTTGAAAAAAAACAGTTCCGGGCTTCTTTAAAAAACGTCGTAGAAAAATCGGCACTTTGACTACAGTCTGAGAGACGAAGGAACCAGACCTTCGTTACCACCTCTTCATAAGAGAGCAACCAACACTAATATGTACCGAAAATAAATACTCATGTGCGAGGAAGAAAAAGGACGAACAACGACTGGTACGAACTAAGAATCTCCTTATCCATGCCCTTTTTCCCAGGTCGACAATGGCATAGAACAGACCACTTCTCAAATGATTAATTTGAGGGAGTGGTCTTAATAATTCATTCCCACGAGAAACGTGGAGACGCTTTAGTTTTTTATTTATTATTTTTGTCGTGAAGTACATCCAACTTGTGACAAGCAATCCGTGTGGGTTGAGGTGAAGCGGGTGGCACGCAATCTATTTTTGGAGTGCTCAAGTCCTTCATCGTTATAAGTATTCCCTTACCTTACGAAACAACCCTGCGCTATCAAATGTTACACGATGCACTTTAAACCCTACCACACCATGTTACTGGCTGCAGGACTTAACTACCATTCACTGTTTTTCAAGTTTCGCTCACATTAGAGCAACAGACCTCAATTTTCAGCCTAAATGCTTTAACATGCTGCTCTTTTTTGTATTGCAAGACAAACGTGTGTTTTCGCTTTAATCTAGCTAAAAACCTCCACGAGTAAAGTGGCCCGTTTCGCCTCGGTAACTTTTTTCCCTCTTTGCCCTTCAGCTTTCCCCTATCCTAACCTCGTTACCTAATCTCGTGTTCAAGAAACCACGTCCCCTTAAACAACAACTTTGCAGGCGTTGTTGAAGGTCGTGCGTTGCTCCCTACCTCGTCGACGCTAAGGCCCCATTTTGTTCGTTCTTTGACTCTAGGGAGGCCGAAGGAATATTTAAGCTCCTCGCCGAACGATAAACAAAGGCAACCTTCGTTGTAACGACATTAGAAACACACAGATCACCACTGAGATCTCCTTACACCAACTCGTCGCTTTCCCGGATGAGATTACAATCCGAAGACGCACTGAAAACTGCAATTCAGTGAAAACGCGTATACTAAATGGAGCTTGTTAAGCTTCCTTTCTCAGAGAGGTATAACTCTGCTTAGACGACTTTGCAATACAAAAAATACCGCTACCAAAAACTTCCGAAAGTTCTTTCATTTTGTTTTCGATGGACAAATGCGCACTTTGAACGATCTATGCTTCAATTTACGTGTGCGCGAATATTATATATTTCTCTCATTTTGCTTTTTTCTTTACTCCCATCTTACTCCTTCTTAAGTAGAGGGCAGCCTACCTGATTGAGCCTGGTTAAGCTTCTTCTCCTTTCTTGATCTCTCTTTCTCTCTCCCTTTGAAAGCCTTGTCTTAAAACTTTCTCAAGCAGATGTTGTCACTATGATCATGAAGATGGGCTTATTTGCCGTATGCGTTCTCACAGCGCTTCTCTTCATAAGCTGGTCTTAGAACGAAAATTGACGTCCTAACTTGGTTGTTAAGCTCACACTGCTTTACGGGTATTTTTTGCAAGCTGCTGCAAGTTCTTGTAGCGCATACAAATTTGTTTCTACGCAGTATATTTTATTTGTTGAGGTATAACCTTTGTTTGATGCGCATGAAATTTAACGCCTGTCTAATCAATAATGCATACCAAACAAACCAGTTCATGCATTTACAGATGTTTTGGAGGGACCAACTTAGTTTTATAAACGAGGCAGCAAACAACTATGTGTGCTGTCATTGCCACTATGACGTCGGTTCCCCGTCTGCAAGCGTACGTTTCAATAACCTTGTACACCGTTAAAAGTATCCTTGTGTCATTTTTGTGACTTAGAACACACCTAATAAAGCCTCACCGACCCCCTTTATTTCCAGTATAAGGCAGTGTACAGGTTGCGTTTCTGAGGAAAGGGATCTGGGTAAAATTAAATGTTGATAGCATAAATTCAAGATGGGAAGCCAGCGAGCAACAATGCCACATATTACTCGCGATACTACACACAGTACCACACTTTGCCGTCTTGGTCACCAATTGTCATGTCGTGGTGGTGGTGGTGGTGGTAAAAGGGCTAAAAGTGTTGTAGACAGAAATGGCTACAATACCTTCTGCAGCAGCAACAAAACAGGAAAGGTGTATTCGATATTTCCACCATGGAGTTAGGGTCTTATCATTAACGATGAAGATGAAGAGAAGTACTAATAAAAATTTTTATGTATAACACCTGTCGTACATATTATGCGCAGTATTATATGACACCCATCACATGTGTGTGCTGAGACGCATGACGTGTGTATTGCTATGTGCACAAGAGCGAATACACAGAGCGCGTGTGCCGCTCCCCTAGCTCGACCGCGCCTGACGATCCCCATAAGGGCCAGACATGTGCACTGCTACTATGTGAAGGTTGGATTGAATGTTAACCAGAGACATTATCAGAGACATTATTCATAAACTTTCGAACATGTTCTTGTCTTTGTGTTGGTATCATTTGTTATGTGCGTATGAGTGCGTTTCTGCATATGTGTGCTTGGGTGTTCATTTTTCGTGTACTGCTCTTTATTTTTCCTTTAATATGTAAGTTCAACATTCACTCAAGGACTCATCATCATCATCATCATCATCATCATCATCATCATCATCATCATCATCATCATCATCATCATCAGCCTGACTACGTCCACTGCAGGAAAAAGGCTTCTCCCATGTTCCGGAAGTCAACTCGGTCCTGTGCTTGCTGCTGCCAATTTATACCCGCAAACTTCTTAATCTCATGTGCTCACCTAGCCTTCTGTCTCCCCCTAACTCGCTTGCTTTCTCGAACAATCCAGTTAGTTACCCTTTCTAACCAGTGGTTATCCTGTCTAGGCGCTACATGCTCGGCCCATGTCCATTTCCTCTACTTGATTTCAACTATGATATCCTTAACCCCTGTTTGTTCCCTAATCCATTCTACTCTTTTCTTGTCTCTTAAGGTTACACCTACCATTTTCCTTTCCGTTGCTCGCTGCGTCATCCTAGATTTAAGTTGAAACATTTTTGTAAGTCTCCAGGTTTCTGCTCTGTAGCTAAATCTGCAAGATACAGCTGCCATATACATTCCTCTTGAGGGATAGTGGCAATCTACCTCGTATATCTCATACTCCTCCCATATCATATCAATAAAAAAAAGGCCGGACTCTAGTTAAAACGTCGAATAAGCATTTCTTATCTCTGGCACCCTATCTTGTCGGCCCTCGCTTTAACGGTGAAGATGTTAAAGCTTTCAAAAAAAACGTTCCTGCTCTGCAAAACCTGTCATCATCATGAACGGCCATGGTGCCACATGATTTGGGGCATATCCCAAATCCTGTGGTAGAGAGAAAGAAAGAGAAAGATAAATAAAGAAAGAAAGGGAAAAGGCGAAACAAAAAAAAGAACAACGAGGCACAAAACTAAGAAAATATGCAGGAAGAAAAACAAGAAATATCTGCCGAAAAATATTCTGCACGAGTCGCAACTCGAGCCCGCATACCCTCAATACGTAGGTAAACATCAGAATTAGACGGCAGTCAAGGTCGGCAGGGTATACAATAGCCTCGTATGGTTTAGCCAAGTAAGGGGATAGGAAAGCTATGTAAGCGTGAGGAAAAAAGACGTGTTGGTGTGACTAAGAGAAAATAAGAGGGAAGAGAGCACAGCGTGCACAGAAAGAGATATCAACAACAGAGATAGAAACGGAAAGAGAAAATAAAAGGGAAAGAAAGAGAGCTAGGAAAAAAAGGAAGAATTGCGTCGCCTGGCAGCCAGATAGCGCACCACCTGTCTAAGCCACGCATGAGCAGTAGATAAGCCACGCTCACCGAGAGAGACAACGCGCGAAACCTCCGCTCTACTGTGCACTTGATAGTTGCGCCTGACCTTGCCGAGAAAGTCATGGGGCGTCCTAAGAAAGCGCACCCTCTCGAAGAGCTAATCAGGCACCTCGAAGCTAGGCATGTCAGTCAGCGGTGAGTACGAGAGGAGAGGGGCCCATGCTTCGCTGCGCCAAAGACTGCGCAGCTAGTTCGAACATCGCTCATATTTTTCTTCCTCGTTCTCAGCTGCGCCCCAAGTATTTCTATAGTCTGTGCACCTACTCGACCCGCACTACATTCTGCTTTCCACTCATGTTGATGTTACGAGGAGCCTCCCAGTCTGTTTGATATACTTATATATTGCAAGCAAGGTTACTTTCCCATGCACTTCCTAAAATAAATAAAAAATACCCCGCCGCGGTCTTCTAGAGGCCAAGGTACTCGAATGCTGACCCGCGGGTCGCGGGATCGAATCCCGGCAGCGGCGGCTGCATTTCCGATGGAGGCGGAAATGTTGTAGGCCCGTGTGCTCAGATTTGGGTTCATGGTAAAGAACCCTAGGTGCTCCAAATTTCCGGAATCCTCCAATACGGCGTCTCTCATAATCATACGGTGGTTTTGAGACGTTAAACCTCACATATCAATCAACCAATTCGTAAAAGAAAAATATCCTTTTTTGTGCTTCTCCAAACTTTCTTCGCGTGTTCATTTATAGAAACTAATGTAATTATGCTAGTGCCCGGTTAGGCCATAACCATCAGCTGACGCTCATTCCCAAGGAACCGTTCTTTCCTTTTGCAACTTCACTTTTGGGTAATCTCTTTCATTTATCAAGTCGCAGAGTGTAATTTGTCGTTCCAAGCGCTTCACGTCTTAGTCTACACTGTAACTCGACTACTCCATTGTCGTTCCGCCTCTCATAACGCTTGAAGTCTTCACATTCGATCCTTCATCGGGTTGGTGTGCCAAGAAGCAAATAGTTCGCTCAATTATGGCACCCAATAAACGTTTCCTCGGCCGGGGTCGTCTCTGAACGCCTTCTCATTAATCTAACTAACGAGGAACCGGGACGTTCATCGAGGTCTTTCGAGAAAATTTCGAAGGAGCATAAATTAGCGGGAAACGAATGGAAGCAACATTCCCAGGGCAAATTCATTGAGTTTTTTTTTCTTTGCGCAGCAAGTACATTTTTGGAAGATAAAAAATGAACGTAACTGGTGTTCTCCACTTCATTCAATAGTCCCTAAAAAAACTCT